>NW_020864232.1:0-27946 GCF_003713205.1 Coffea eugenioides
TCATCAATTCAAGAGCAAGTACTTCAATCAAGCAAGCATATCATTCAATCAAGGAAACATTTCACGTAAACATTTTGATGCACTTAGAACACTCACCACGGCAACAAGTTCAAGTGTTTGCCTCGTGTACACTTCCGGCCTCACTTCCACGTCCTAAAATCAAGTATGCAAAGTGCCATGAGATCCACTACTCCAAGCTACAATATTCAAAGGAAAATAGAATTTCTCCAGTTTGTGCGACGCTACTTGAAAAATCATATCTCAAGTTTCTTAAGTCCAAAATTTATAAACTTTATACCATTGGAAAATAGATTTAAAGGGTTACAATTTCCCAGAAGACACATTTGTAAGATTCTGTCCACAAGTCAGTCAAATTCTAGCCTTAAATGGCTGCTTCATCCAGTAGAAAAGCAGAGCAGGTGTGGAAATTCAGTCAACTTTGGAAAATCATAGATATTCATAGAAATTGAGAAATTTTCTAAAATTTTCACGGTAGAAAGTGCTCTGAATCTAGTTTAAAATAAGTAGAATTCAATTTGGATTTTTCTACACTAAGATATGACAGATTTCCCAAGACTGCTCAGAGTCTCCTGCAGGAAAATTTTCAGCCATGGTTTTTGGTCAAAATGTGAGGTTTAAACCACTTAAAATGCATAATTTTGATCAAGTTTCAGTACACACTTGTAGGCTAAAGTAGTATAAAGTATTTTGAGCAAAACCAAGCCTTAATCATCAAGAAAATTTCGAAACAAAGGCTGTAATGGCAGCCCTTCCATTCCGCCAGCAACTAGAAATTTTCCTCCTAATTTTCCAACTTTCCTCCAACTAATTATCCCAAGTTCAACCAACCATACTTAGCACAACCATAAAGTTTCATTTCCAACATAACCATAGACATATATGTAGCCATAATCACAACAAAATAGCCATCATAATCACACCATAAACATAGGCATAATCAAACCCCTAGAATACAAATATAAGGCATAATAATCATCAACTCATAATTTTTCAAGATTCACCATAAAATCATGTTTTAAATCCAAAATCCAACTTGATTTCAACATAAAGTAAGGAAAGAAAAACATTCTAGCATTTTATCTCTTTGGTCTTTCAGCCAAGATGAAACTCAATCCAATCCCCCAAATCTTCTCCCTTTTCAAGCTCAAACAAAGGTTGATGGAAACCCTAAGCTTTCTTCTTCTTTTTCGCTCAAAATCCAAGCAAGATTGAAGCTAAAATTTGGTGAAGTTTTCCTCCCTTTTTTTTCCCTTAGCTCACGGCCTCTCTCTCTCTCTCCTTCTCTTGAGTTTGTTTTGTTTGGTTTTAAGATAAGAAAGAAAGGTAAGCAAGCTTTGGTCAAAAGTCAAAGAAAGAAGCTTAGATCTTATGGTGACACGTGTCACCTTCTAGTGGTTTCTTATTGCACTAACCTCCCTTTTCTTTTCCAAAAGTTCCTTTCACACCCCCACTAAAAGGGAAAAGTTCATTTTACCCCACATCCTAATTTCCCCATGTACAATTTAATAAAAGCATTAAAACAAAATCATGATCAAATCAATAAATAAATGAATAGATGACTAAATAAATAAAATACCATGTAGTTAAACTAGGCAAATTGACAAAATTTCTAGGTTCTCACAAAGAATGCCATAATAGGGTTCACAATTGGATACTCTCTTGCTTTCTCTATAATGTGCAAATTTGTGGATTTGAGATGGTGTGAATTTGGAGGGGTTCATGTACATCTATTGAAGAGTGGTGTTTATTTGTTCAACTCTTAAGGATGGAGATAGCAAAATTAAGGCTCTGGAGCAATCTCCATGGCCAATAGCTAGTAAGATGTTGTTCCTTAAACCTTGAGTCTGGTGACGGATCTATACAAAGAGGATCTGGCTACTGTTCCTATGTGGGTGATATTTCCTCATCTTAAATTGCACTGTTATATAGAAGTAGGACTGAGTAAATTTGCCAGTTTTCTATGGAAACCACTTTACACTAACAAGCAAACTACAAATCAAGAGAGAATTTCATATGCTAGAGTGTGTATAGAATTGGCTACTGATGCTACTAGTCCTTTTGTTGTTCCATACATAAATGAATAGAGGTAGCTAGAGAACCAAGTGGTGGAGTATGAGTGGATCCCTCTAAGTTGTACGCACTGCAAGAAATTTTGGCATTTTGCTAGGAAATGTCCTAATCAACCTAAGATAGTCACTTAATGGATTGCAAACGGAGATGTTAGTGGGAAACAAATGGAAGCACTAGTTAGAAATATGGAAGGGGAACAAGGAGAATTTGTTCAAATACCTATTAACACTTGAGTTATTGAGGAAAAAGAGAGAAGCAAGTGTAAAGAGATAAAAGAAAACAGGTAGTCATGGATTCAGAAGTCCTTGAAGTGACCTATTTTGTGGTTAAAGAGGTATTGGATGGAGAGATTGGGATGATAGATATGGTTGATGTAAGATCTGAAGTAAAATCTCCAAATGAATAGAATAAAGCATGGCAAATTAGTCCCGAAAATAGGAGAGTAGTGGCTCAAAAAAATTCACAGAAAACCATTGTTATGGGGAATAGTTATAGAATTTTGGAGTGTGTTGATCATGAACGTGAGATGGAGAGCCAAATAGAGGAAAGCAGGAATGAGAGGCTAGGTTGTAAAGCTAGGAAAAAATTGGGAAAGAAAGTCTTTTCTCCTAATTTAACATGAAGCTATTTTGCTGGAATATTAGGGGTTTGAACGACCCCAATAAACACTTAGAACTTAAAAAAAAAGTATATGAGATGAAATTTAGATATGTTGGGGATTGTTGAGAACAAAATAAAGTGGGGAAATATTGATAAAGTAATGAGTAGATTGTTTACCCTAGTAGGAATTTATACATGATGGAAGTGTGATTGAGGTATGTAGGATATTTTTCTATTGGAAGCCAGATGACATTAAGTGCTCTGTTTTCAAAATACATAAGTAGGGCATTTACATGTCTAGTTGAAAGCAACATGTGTAGTATATTTGTTTTAACTATAGTATAAGGAATGAATAAGGCTGAGGGAAGGAAGGCTCTATGGGATTATCTCCTATCTTTGAGATCTATGGTAAGTAACCTACCATGGCTCATTGTGGGTGATTTTAATGAAATTAGAAAGCCTTCTAAAAAATTGGGCAGCTTGGAGTATGATTATGTTGTTATGGAAAAGTTCAACTAATGTCTAGAGCAATTGGATATGGAAGAACATCCTGGAAGAGGCTATTTTTTTAATTGGTGTAATAATTGACCTTATGGAGTGGGATCTTTAGTCGCATTGATATGATATTTGCCATTGAGAGTTGGTATACAAAATTTCCTTTAGTTGAGGTGGAGTTTTTACCTCCTGGGATTTCTGATCACTCCCATATTAGTGTGACAATCAAAGATAATGTGAAATTTGGGCCTAAACCTTTCAAGTTTCATGGATTCTGGAAGAAGGATGGAAGGTTTCTTGAATTATTGAATAGAGCACGGGCAAAGGAGCATGAGGGGAATCTAGTTCAAGTTTTTATGTTGGAAGCTAAAGGAACTAAAGATTTTGTTGAAAGAACATAATAAGAAATATTACAATAATATCTGTATGAGAGTGGCACGGAAGAAGGAGCAACTCTTTGAAATTTAGAAATTAATGCAAACTATTAGAGATAATCAAGTTGTGCAAGAGGATAAACAAGTAAGGATTGAGTATATTGAACTATTAAAGGCATGAGGTGTTCTTTAAAGACAAATCTAGGATAGGATGGCTGAAATCTGGTGGTAAGAATACAAAATTTTTTCCCAGGAAAGTGGCATCTAACATAGGCATGAATAGAATATTGATATTGAAGAAGGATGATGGCAGTATTGTCACAGATTATGAACAGGTGAAACAAATTGCTGTGAACTTTTATGAAAATTTGTTTAGTAAGGAGAATGACCCTCCAGATGGCTTTAAGCAAGTCTTGAGTAGAGCAATTTCCAAAAGACTTGAGTACTGGGCAACAGAAAGAATTGATAACAAAAGTTACTAGTGAAGAAGTCAAACAAGCAATTTTTAGTATGAAGGAAAGGAAATATCTAGGGCCAGATGGTTATATAGCAAAATTTTTTAAAACAAATTGGGAAGTAATTAGAGATGATGTTATTAGGGCTTTGAAATTTTGCTTTCAAAAGAATTATATGTATTATCCTCTAAACTTTACGGATATCTCATTGATTCCAGAATTAAGGAATGCTATTCAAAATGAAAGACTTTAGGCCTATATCCTGTTGTAATGTTCTTTACAAGGTCTTTTCTGGTATCCTGACTACTGGATTGAACAAAATTATGGCCAATTTTATTGGTGCTTAGCAAAGTGCTTTTGTGAAAGGTAGACAACTTGCAGATAATGTCCTATTGATGCATGAATTAGTGAAAGGGTATCAAAGAGAAAGTAGTAAGCCTAGAGTAGTTCTTAAATTGGATATTGTGAAAGTTTATGATTCAGTAAATTGGGAATTCATGTGATACGGGCTCGAATCTCCAACCTCCTACTCTTGAAGAAAAGATCTAATCAGGCAGTGGAAAGATCTATCTTGATCATCACAAACATTCTCTATAAGCTCTCAAATTAGCCTTTTGTAATGGATTGTGAAATTGGAACCTACACAAGAAATCACACAATTAGTATTTCTAGGTATGAAAATACTAAAAAACCTTCCACTGGCATTCACTAGATAAGGATCTTCATAGTGATGCTCAAATAGACTAGCGAAACCCCTAATCTGGTTGTGCAAAGTTGCATAAGCCATCACTAATTGATGTTTATTTGGCACATCTTGCATGGACAAAGAAACAACAAAGAACCAGAAAATGTACAAAGAAAGTATGGGACATCAATATCGGATTTATAAGGAAGTATGGAACAAAGCTCAAGTGTAGTTACTCCCCTTTAAATGCCTGATCAACAAGTAAATTAGCCATAGATGAGAGATTGATCATTTGTTGATAGCAACAAGAAACAACACTTAAAACGCAAACTCCTTGAAAACTCTTTAACACCCCAATGGATATAGGAATGGAACAATTTAAGATCAATGCGATTGCACTTTACTTAACTTTCACAAAATAAGAAATACTAGACATTGCAAAGTTAACATTGTTAGTATAACAATAAACTCTCCTCACATCCTTAGATCTTGCAATAAGCAGTTGCTTTCCATTTGTTCTTCCACCATGGCCGAATCACTTGTAGAAATTTTATCACTCAACTTCTTTGAATGTTTACTCGCTTTGTCTTGGACACTTCCCTCGATGTTTACCTCATGTGCACTCTCAAGTTTCACCTCTACACTCTCACTACCATGCTTAACTACATCTTCCTACTCTTAAGCTTCAGTTACAATTTCTTCAATTTCTATCCTTTCAACTTGCTCTTTCTTTTGTTTTTCTTGAAGAAGGCGTTGCTAAGTTTTCCCACCACGACTCCTCCTTAGATGACTCAATATCAACCTTAGACATTGACGAAATTGATGTAATCAGCTCCTTTTTCCTTTTGATCAACCTTTCTTTTTTTAGCCCACCATATGTCAACCTACTGTGAGAATGATTAAGCTCCATAGCTCAGTTGAGGACATGAGACTTCTCAAATGAACAAACTAATTTAGTTGAGGCTGAACTCTTCTTAGTGGTCTGGCACTCCCACCGTTGGTTCTCCTTAAAGTCATCACAAGTGCCATTGTATCTCTCATAAACTCTTAGTTCGCGATCACGATTCATTTCCTCCATGAGGGTTCGAAACTCATGATTTGGCCTTTGATATAGGCTAGATTTTATGGAAGCTGTGAGAGTCCGAAAATTTATTCATATATTTTACATTTTATCCAAAGGTCGAGTGTACTGCATTTACCCTATTACTGATTTATTTATGTGTTTAATTGTTTCCTTTATAATTCAAGGGTATAAGAATGCTTTAAATTATTGTATGATTGTCTATATAGAGATTACACTATCTAGAACAAATTAATGGGGCAACAATGTGACCACTAGAATTATTTTGGCCATATTAGAATAATGTTTGGAGACAAAAACATGCAAATGACAAATGTCTTTTTTTTTTTTTTTTTTTTGCCAAATGTTAAAAAAGTTTGTTAAATGACCATATAGCCTTAGGAATGTGTTAGATTTACCATGCAACCAACCTGCTTTCTTTTTTTCTTCTTGACTTAAAATCGAAAGAAACCATTTGCCATTCTTTTGTTTTAAAATCGAGAGGGTAAGTAGACATAGCTCCTTTTCCTTCTTTGCTTCAAGACATCTGAGAGAGAGAGTAGAGGGTGAGGGAAGCTCTGCAATTCATGGTGTGAAATCAGCTGCATTGAGAGGAAAGAAACTAGAGGAAAATCTGGTGCGCTTCATCTTTGAGAAGGCGAAGCAGGAATAAGTAGAGTTATCTGCATTTTCCAATCATTTGTGAGGAAAGGGAGATAAATTTTCTGTAACAACCTCTCACTCATCTAGTACACTTGATTACTCATGCTGCATGTTGGATTTTAGCTAAGAAAAATAAGTTTTGTTGAAGGAAAATCTTGTTTAAAGACTGAATCCTTACTGGAAATTTCTGTTTTGGCCGAAGGAAGGAGAGCTAGAGTTTCACAGCTTTTCATTCGAAAACTTGGAAGAAATTTCACTAGGAATGCATGATATGAGTTTTATCTCTTGTCTTATAAGATATCTACCTCTGAAATTAGTGAAACATTGGCAAACTTGGCTGATATGTTGAAGGAACTTGCTGGAAATCTGTTGAGATGGCTGAGAGAGGGAAAGAAAGAATTTTCCAGTTTTCCTCTATGCATTTTGGCTGAAACCTTATATTGTGGTTCAAAACACCTTATACCACCTTAACCTTAACATGCATGTAAGATTTGAGTGTAAAATGAAGAGTTTATTGGAGGAAAATTTATATTTTAAACTATTTATTTGTTGGAATTTTCTAGCTTTGGCCGAGAGGAAAGGGAGTTGATTTCCCAAACTTATATCCGAAATTTTTGCTTGAAGAATTCCGGTTATGCATTTATTTGCTGGAAATTTTTGACGAGGCCGATGAGAGGGAGAGTTAGGAATTTACAGCTTTAACTCCAATAATTTTGCTGGTTTGGGTAAAAAACTTACTCCACATGCCATTTACCTTTTAAATTTAGACACGCATGAGGTATTTGTTAAGTTAAAAACTAGAAAAGACTGATTTTTGAAGGAAACACAAAACCTGGAAATTTTTCGTTTTCTTGCCAAGGGTTTTGATGAACTTGGTTTAAACTTACTTTATGCATCATCTCTTGTCCTAATCTACCCATGATTGTTGTATATTTGGTATTGTAAAACCCTAGCTTACTAGCCATAAAGTTAAACGAGACCTATCAAATGATTTAAATAAGAAAGTTAAGGCTTTACGCGAGGGAAACAGAAGAAGTGAGCATTATATATACTTTGGTTGTCTTCTAACGATTAAACTTGGTATACTCAACTCGGAATCGGGTTGGGAATGGAAGTAACTGCACTTAGTAATTATTTCTAGATTTATACCATAACTATGGTATTTGAAATTTGTCTCAGGAACTACTAGTGAATGTGTAAGCAACCCCAAGACTGATGTGTAATTTGTTTGACTAGGGTGAGTGTTCTTAAGTTGTTTATACTTTTGCTTATTCGGTTGTTTGGCTTTGGTTGTTTGTTTGCAAAATGATGTGAATTGAATGACAAGACATATGGTTATTGTCTTGTTTTGAAATTACTGTTAAAAGGCTAGGACATATTTTATCGCCACTTGCCTTATTGAACTGAAATGGCTATTACCATAATTGTTTAATATGCATGACTGATTGTAGGCCATTGTGTACTTTATCACATCGGTCGAATTGGGCCCTAAGCCCTTGGCAAGTTGACCTAACCGAACCAGTAGTGGACTTGGTCTATTAGGTCGGCCACCCTGGGCAATTGTACGATATACTTGAGTTTTACCTTGAAGATTGGAGATTATTGAATTGCTTAACGAATGTTGGGGACTGTTTATTGTTTTGGAGGTTATAAAGGGAGGAATGACGGAGTGAGTAGAATCTGTATCCTTTAAATTGATTGATTACTTTATTGAAGTTGATCTCCTGAATTGCTATGTTTAGTGAGTGTTTTATTTTGTTAATTGGTACTTGTCCATTTTGAACCTCACTGAACTCTAGCTCAACCCCTTAGTTTTGTTTTCCTTACAGGAGTTGAGGTTGGAAGAAATGTCGATTAGAGATAGATGGTTTTAGGAGGTCCAATGTTGTATCTCGATGTTAAAACTTGCATTTTATTTCTTTTAATGGACAATTTATGTTTTAATCTAGTTGGTGGTGTACTTAAGAATTGATGTTCAGATGTTTATAGAAAATGTTATCTCTAAAGTTAATGTGAGTGAGTGAATCCGACGAGAGTCAGGCAAGCGGTCCGCTAAACCCTAGGGTGTGACGACCCCACCTCCCCCTAGGGCATATCCAAGGGTTTGGCAAACTGTCTGCCCAACTCTCGCCAAAATTCACTCACTTACATTCTTGAAATAGTCTTTCACGCCTCGAGATTAACATAAAAAGTTCCCAATTCAACCAAAAATTTCAACTTAATTTACAATCCAAAAGTGAAACATAAGGGTACATTACCAAAGATCCCAAATACATTCCATCTACAAAAGTACAAGTACATGAAGATTATACACACTAGTTCACGCTTACTTGCTCCGGTCTCCACTTCTATAAGGAAAATAAAACTAAATGAATGAGCTAAAAGCCTAGTGAGTTTCCCAAACAAGTAGTCAAGTAGGTAAAGTACGGAAATATTACATTAACACTACACACACTTTTGCACAATAATAAGCAGTCATTCAAGAAACAAACATTCAATCATTGGAAGGATACATTCTCACTTGGAGCCATTCATTCAGTCATTCAATCGCCATCCATTTCCCTTATACCTCCGATATTTGAAAGCATTTAAAAGTGAAAAACTCCTTCAGTGTTCATTTCATTCATTTATTCAGTCATTCATTTCAATCATTGCATTGCATTCACTAGCCAGTACCCCACCCGACTTCGTGGTCATACTCCATTATACCTAACACTATCCCAAAGTCACCAACCGCCTGATCGAGTCCACCTCTGGCTCGAGCCGATTGGAAACAAAGGGCAAGAGCCCAGTTCAACCAAAGGCTTACATTCATGCACAAGTAATATTCAATCATTTGATCACTGAAAATTCACATTCACTTAGGTCGAGTGCGATAAAATACACACTCACCCATTAAAAATCCATTTAACAATCATTGGAAAGCTTTTAACGTTTAAGCAAACATTCACAACATTTCACATAGTCATTGGAAGCACAACATGCAAGGAACACTCACCAATCAATCGAAATCTTTCACTTCAACCCTGGTTCATCCTCTTGAACTCTTTCGAGTCTTGTGGTCAAATACTATATTAAAAGACTAGCAATACAAAGCCAAATTACATGAAGAAATTGAGGTTTCAAAACTTCTTTTAGAAAATGCATCAATTTAGAAGTTTTATGCCCATATAACTTATAAAAAATATAACATTTTCTTGTACCAATCAAGAGGAAAACCTCATGTGCATCCTAAATCAATGTTTCAAAAGTCATTTGGAGCACAAGAGCATCAATTATAATCAAACGTTTGAGGAAATTAGAACAAGACTTTCAAAGTGCAAAATTAGAAATTGTCCGACTAGAAAATGATTTGAAGAAACTCATTTCCTTTCATTTATACCTCTTGTCTTGGCTCAAAACTAACACACACACAAAGAAATAGATTATAACTGTGACGACCCCACCGTACCCAGAGGCGTACCAAAGGGTTTAGCGGATCGCCTGCCTAGCTTGCGCTAGGACTCGATTCCAAAAACGATAAAATAAATTTCACGCTAAAAGAAAGTTCTATATACACTATTACATCTTCAAAAGTTATATAAACTATTACATCAAGCCATACATACCACTAGTACCAGAAAGTAAACGCTAGAGAAGCTACTAACTATAACCACCACAACACATATATACATCTTACTAGTCAACTTATAACAAGTACTAGGGCAAAATCAATTATTCTATAAACCAAAAGTCTATATACCTTCCCGAGCTTTCCCCGCGTCGGCCCCTGCTAAGGAAAACAAATGGAATGGGGTAAGTTATATGCTTAGTGAATAATCGGGGTTAAAAACCTAAAATCACATTCAACTAAACATGTAAACCAAGATATTTCACATCAATAGATAGAAATGTAACATCACAATGGTAGGATACGGGTGACTTCAAAGCCAGTTCAATTCTCTGAGCTTGACCACCTGTTGACACTCTGTCAACCAAAATACTCATAGTCTGTAGACTCCACTTAACTTTTCCCGTTCACCTTATCAACCCCCGCTGGCCAATCAACAGCACACAGCAGCTTGAACAAAACAAAATCACTTAGCTCTAATCAAAACTTTAACAAAGAACGAAATCCCAAGGTTAGCATGGAACTAACTTCGACCAAGCCCCGGCTGGCTCGAATAGTCCGTCTACCCATGGAATCGGGCTGGAACCAAGCCTTGAGATATCCAATCTCTCACTAGATGATATCTCTCAACAAAGTATTCATGTCATTTAATCACCCCAACAGTACATAGCACAAGAGGTTCAACTCAAGTCATGTAGTCACCCCAACAGCACACAGCAAAAGGGTGATACTCAACACAAGGCATGTATACTCACATATTGAGTCAAGAACAGAGAATGGGCTTAGGTCGAGTGAGATAAAGTACACCTTCGCCTAAGTTCCCATTTATCATATACAAGGCACTTTGACAATTTATCATATAAACTAACCCAATTACTCACTCAAAATAGTTAGCACGCAAATCAAGGCACTTTATACGGGTCCACCGACTCCGTCCGATTCGTCACTGCCTGTGACTGAAGATTATATTCAACCATCAGTCAAACAACCATTACAAATGGAAATATGGACTAAAACGGCCAAAACGGAAAAAACGGCAAAAACGGCCAAGAAATGCATTTACGCGTGCGCGGAATGAAAATGGTATGAAAACGGGTTACACGGTTTTGACCATAACCAGAGCTGTGGTTATTGGATCATGGTGTACTAGATAGTGTATCGAAGCTAAAACAAAGGGTTACAACTTTCATGAAGACAACTCATTGCAATTTTCAGTGGATCCAGGTCGAATTTGCAGATTACAGAACCAGAACTCCAAAGGCTGGTTTATACCTCTAGTGCAAATTTGGGCGGCATGCCCCTTGTGTTTACCTATTTTCCAGCCATTTATGGTTTCATTATTTTCCTCAAATCAGCTCCAATGTCACACATAGGCAAAGTTACCACAATGGCCCTTCAACTAGGCTCAAAATAATCCAATTACAACACAAGTCTTAACAAGGCAACCGGAAATTAAGTGTAAAGGCAAATAGCTAAATGGCAGATTTGACGTCTCTTGGTATTTCGGTCACAACTAAAGCTACGCCTATTGGTTTGGGGTAAACTTTATACCGTTTTGAAGCTAAGATAGAGAAATACAAGTCTCATGAAGACATCAACAACCAATTCGTGCATTTTCAATATCAAAATGTGACATCTCAGAGGAAAACATAAAACTGTCCGCAAAACAGTACATTTGGCAGTCAAGGGTATTTTGGTCATTTCACATGATACAGTGCTCCAATTGAGCTGAAATTTTACAGGCAACTATATAACACCATTGCCTATGACTTTCATGTTTTGATCTAAGCCTGAATCGATCTCTAACATGGACGAATGAAGCTGGTCAGAAGCTAAACAGGTTAGTTTCAAATTCTGGAATTTGAACTTTTCCTCTATAATTTCATATCTAATAAGCATTCAATCATCAAAACCAACAATTACTAACTCTATAACATCCATTACTTGATAAATAAGCATAATCAATGCTGAAAATGTAAACCCTAGCTAAACATCCACCATTTCAATCAAACTACTTAAATAACCATCATTAGCCAAGAATAGGAGTTTCTATCCAAACTTAAACATGATTAAGGAAGAGAAATAAGAAAGACAGCCATGGTACCTTCTAGAAACTCCTCGTAGGTGTGAAACCAAACACTTTCTTCCCAAACTTTTACCACACACAACTATCTAAGCACTAAAATGAAAGTTTAATCGGTTTAGATTTTGGATTTTCACTCAAACTAAGATGGATTCAGGGTGAAGTTGCTAGCTTTCCTTCCTCTCTTTTCTCTCTTCAACTCACGGCTGAAAGGTACAGAAATGAAGGCTGAAATGAGCTCCAAGAAAGATAAGAAGGTAGGAATTGATTTGAGTCAAAGTTGGACAAGTGTCACACTTTGATTGGAAGTCAAAATTTTCTTTTCTTGCTTGTTTTTTGTCCGCAATTTCGTCTGCATTGAGAAGATATTTAGAGCTGATTTTGTTCAATTAATATCAAGGACATTAAGGTAATAAAGTAGTGGTCAAGTGGTGCACTCAATCGGTAACGAACGGTACACATCGGTTCAACCCGATTTTCCTTATTTCGCACGTAATAGGGTTTTAACTTATAATTCACTAACTTATTATTATTACTTCTAATCACACATATTTCTTATCTAAAACTCACTCTTAATCACCAAATTTAGTACACACTCCGTACCGATTACTCACACTATAAAAAGACGTAAAAACCTTTGTTTACCCTAACGATGAATGAAAAAGGAAAACTCTTAATTCTGAGTCTTTATTTCAACCATTGGGGATGTAAATGAGTAGTATAGCTATTATAAGGTAATGGATTCCAACTAAAAGGGAATTTTAAGAAAAATATGAGGGATTTTACAACTCCATAAATTAAAATTAGGGTTTTAAGTAAAATATGAGGGATTTAAGAAAAACTTGTTAGTCACAAGTAAAACTAGGGTTTTGAGTACAAGTAGGGTTTCTAGTCTTTAAAACAAAACAATGTCTTAAAACAAAAATAAAATAAAGAAACCTTAATATCCTCGTTGAGACTAAAAAAAAACATTATCCTAAAAGTCGGGGTATCACAGTCTCCCCTCCTTAAAAGAATTTCATCCTCGAAATTGCAACCTTTAAGTCAAATCTGCTTAATCTTTTCACGAGCTAAGGTTTGGAATACTCTAATACCTCATTAACGAGTTCATCATTGATAATAAAATTCACCTCAAAAGTTTGTCACTCTATGTATTCCAATCCAAGAACCAATCGTATAATCCTTATCTCAAAGTCTCAATGGTCTTTACGTATTCTTAATGAAAGCTGAACGTCTCATAGATCGACTTCCATAAAATCTTAACAACATAATAATTCCGTTGTACTCGGCCTTAATGGTAGTAATCTTTTAAAACGAATAGAAGGAAACCTCAATATGATGGAAGATAGGGAGGGTACCTTCGATGATTGCTAATGGGTCTGTCACCTCTTGATGTCCCATTGCATAGGTCCTTGCCGGCACTTTCAATCGATTTTCCGTTTCATTGGTTGGCTTAGAAGTGTTCCCTTCTGCCATTGGCAAATTTCCTTCTTTTGGCAGGTGAGGGCACTGAGCAATCAGGTGCTCAGCACTACCATATCGGTAGCATTTCTGAACTTGCTCTTTCTTCCAACAATTATCTTCCATGTGGTTAGCAGCCCCACAAAACCCACATGTCATTCTGGGTCCTGATGTCGGACCTCCACGTGAGGTACCTGATACGAAATATGGGCCGCTTATGGGCCATGTTTTGGGCTGCAAGAGATTGAATCTTTTAGTAATAGTTAGTAGTTTATTTTCTAGATTTCTATTTTATTTGCTAGGAATAAATTCGGTCCAAGACCTCATGTTGAGTTGGATCCGATTTATAGAGTCTAGGCTCACTATAACTTAAGTTGGTTAATTAGCTTTTATTGGGTTATGTTGGGCCAGCTTAAAGCTTTCATTGGATCGATTATAAGCTGACCATTAGATAGTGGATTTGAGTAGTGGAATCGGGCCAAAGGCCTAGCCTAGCCGAGTTAGGGTTTTCAAGTCACTTTAGGTTTTCAAGTTGTAAGGCTATATATAGCCTAGGTTTTCATTCATTAAAAAGAATTCAGATTTTATAAAATATATGTGAGTTATTTCACTCTCTCTTGCCTCAAGAGAATTTCCTTTGAATACTTGAGAATTAATCTCAAGTTGTTCAACGAACTTATCAATCAAGTAGTCTCCTTGATTGTGGCGTTCTTCTATCCATACTTTTGGTTCACTAAATTTGCTAGTCGTGGGTTAAGGAATCTCCTTAGTTCGTGGCTCGTGATTCTAGAAGGGTCAAAGTTCCGCAAAACATCCCAACTTGGTGTTCGTCTAGATCCGTCTCACATCAGTTGGTATCCAGAGCTAGTCGACGACATCAAGTATATCCCGTTGAGTTTGTTCGTAAGCTTTCTAGTCAATTTTATTTTGCAATTCTGGTCGTGTCTTCCTTTGTGTCAAGTCCGATTGTTATTACAAAAAAAAAAAATTCTGTCCGCCTTTGTTGTCTTGTTGAGTCACTCTTTGATTTCTTTTGCTTCGTGTCCACTTCGTGCATTACTTGTTGTGTGATTCTGTCTTGAAGCCTGCCTTCAAGTGTAGCCGTGTTTTGTTCGTTGCATATTCTGTTTAAATATCAAACAAAAACAAAAAATTTCTGCGACGGCTAGGGTTTTCACTTGCAACTAGGGTTTCCTTGGGTGCAAGTTTCTTGCCAAATCTGTCCAAACTTTAGTTTATTCCACCAAGTTGTTTTCATTAGTTTCCTAAACTGATTTTTGTGGTTAAACTTGTTTGGGGTTGGAATCTTGAAGAGGGACTACAATAATCTAGGGTTTCTTGAGTTTCTTGAAACTAATCTTGAAGTCTTGAAACTTTGATACATGTTTTGATCATTATTGGAGGATTGAAAGAGAACATTGGTTTGACATTAACATTCTGGAATTTTACCCAAAAACAGCCGAGTAATTGTGTGTTTTAGAGTCAAAAAAAAAAAGATGAAGAAAAGAGAAAAGGCATTCGGGTAGCAAGCAACAAAGAAAGAAGCCGAAATTTTATTGACCAAGCTGTCTTGTTACTCCTTGTTCCAAACCAAACCAGAAACTACACCAGGAAAAAAAAAGAAAAAAAAGAAAAGAAACTCAAAAATTCTGTCCAACCTCTTCTTGAAAGTCTCGAACACCTTGCGTCTTGATCACTTGAACAACCCTTGCTTGAGGTTCTTGATTATCTTGGGCCTTAAAAACTTGCACTTGCCTTCGTATACAAAGTTTCTTGTACGTTCTTGCATCCATACGGGGCTTCCTTGGTTTAGGAGTAAATCTCTTGGGAATTTCTTGAGCAAGCCGCTTGGGGGACTCTTGCGTGACAATACTCTCGTTGTCTTGAGAAGCCATTTCCTTGAAACAAGAAACAAAACTGTCGTGGCCTTGTCTAAGGAAGAGAGAACAGAATTGTGCGTTGCGTCTTGAAGGAGAAAGGCCGAATTGTTGGCAAGCTAAGGACGACTGGAGAGAGGAAATTTTAGTGAGGGATAGTCGACTTTTTGAAGGCTTCAAGAAGACAAGAAATCTGGAATTTTTTTCGTGGAAGCTATTCTGATTTGATAAGGTAACAAATCTGGAAATTTTCAGCGGTTAGGAAGCTACCAAATTCTGTTTTGCAGCCGACTTTGGAAGGTTTAAAAGGAGCAGAAATCTGGAAATTTTTTTTAGCTACCAAATTCTGTTTTGCAGCCGACTTTGGGAGGTTTCAAAAGAGAAGGAAATCTGGAATTTTTTTGGGAACAATTCTGATTTGTTATAGCCGACTTTAGGAAGGTTTTTGGAGAGGGAATCTGGCAAAATTTTGGTAATAATTCTGTTTGGTTAGCCGACTTTAAGGAAATTTCCAAATAAGTCCAACACCTAACTTGTTTCCAAAAATCAATTGGGCAATTAAGTAAAGCACTTGGGAACTCCATCATCGTACTTGGACTTTCTTTTTTTCTTTGTACATCAATTCTTTCCTCTTCCATTCCTTATTCATTACTTGAGCTTTCCATTTCTACTTTTTGTTTCCTTGTTCTTTTGATACAATTGGGAGCTATTTTGATTAAAGTTTGATTGAATTTCTTTGAGAAAATTTCTGATTTCTTCAAAGGAAACAATCAAGTAGGCTTGAGGAGTGAATTGGTGAGATCATTAGAGTGTTTTAAACACTTGAGCAAAACACGAGAGTGAGCGAAACACGTAAGGGAGCGAGTGAGGACTGTTCTACTAATTTTTGTTGAGTTTTGCAGGTAATAAAAGTATGAGACAAACGAATGCTCAACTGGAGCTCCACCATCTTGTGCCTAAAGGAGTAAATACTGTGGCATTGCGTGAGATAACTGAGCAATTGGAAATCATCAAAGCTCAAAAAAATGATTGGTTTTATACACGTTTCCATATCAAGGATAAAGTTTGCAGCTTAGCC
Source organism: Coffea eugenioides (assembly GCF_003713205.1). NCBI lineage: Eukaryota > Viridiplantae > Streptophyta > Magnoliopsida > Gentianales > Rubiaceae > Coffea > Coffea eugenioides. The sequence goes on from NW_020864232.1 coordinate 16,533, forward strand.
ATTGATAAGGGTTGTGAAGTTAATCTCGCAAGTACTGTCTTGGTTGAGAAATTGAATCTTCCAACCATTGATCATCTTCGCCCTTACAAGTTGCAAAGTGATAGTGGTGATATTTGGATTACTAAGCACACACTTGTTCCTTTTCGTATTGGTCAATACGTGGATGAGGTGTTGTGTGATGTGGTTCCCATTCAAGTGACGCATGTGCTGTTGGGACAATGGTGGATGTTTAATCGACAAGTCAAATATGATGGATGTACTAATAAGTATTCCTTCACATTTAATGGCCGTCGTACCAGGCTTGTGTCGCTTAACTCTAAGCAACTTTGTATTGATCTAGCATACATGAAGAGTGAGCATGAGCGTTATAGTATGAAGAAAGAGCTGGAGGAGAAAATTGTGACTGAAGAGGTAAAATTCGAGGGAGTTGAAAAGGAGAAAGAGGTTGAGAATAATGAGGGGAAAAAGTCAGCTACTGAGCATGAAAAAGAGATTAAAAATTCTAAGAGTAAGCTGATTGTGAGAAAGGATGTGAGATCATATGTTTTTTCTAACGATCTTGACTCTACTTTGTTTAGTGTTTCTACTTTTATGCAGGTTAAGCAAGGAAAAACTGAGTTGATCTTGGCATGTTCTATGCCTAAATCCATTGGTGAATATCAAACTTTTCATGGAGTTTGCACCTTAAGTGTTGTCTCTCTTTGTCATCCATTGATGTTCAACGTCAACCATGAGCCTGATTTGCTTGTTGGGAGGAATAATGAAGTTTCAAAGGGAGTTTCTACACTTGAAACTTGTTATACATTTCCTTCTTATTTTGTTGGTGACAATCCTTTCCTCATTGGCCCAAATTCTGATTCCTTTCAACCTGGTTTTATTCTTCAATTTGAGGGTTCAAAAGCTACCTATCTCGATCTTGTTCCATTTGTGCAAGATAGGCCATACCCACAACAACTTGCAATGAATTTTGTAACTTTGCACAATCATGTCCGAGACTTTCCTAGCCTGATTGAGCATCACTATGAAGATCCTTATCTTGTGAATGTGAATGGTAAGCTGTCAAGTGATTTTATACCTACAAATCCTAATCGTGTGATTTATTGTGTAGGTCCAAATTCGACCATTCATGACACAATGCTGATTAGAGAGCTTTGGAGTGGTTGGAGCAAAGCCTTGAGTTTCCCATGGCGGATTGTGAGCATTTTCAAGCTAACCAAGAGACATGTGCACCGAATTACAATAATCATGACGTATGCAAGTATCATCCATTCTAAGAGAGCCAATATGTGGAGATTTGAAGTTTCATACTGCCAACTCTTGTAGTACCATTCATTTCCAAACACGATTTGAGGACAAATCTTTTTTTTAAGAGGAGGGGAATGATACGAAATATGGGCCGCTTATGGGCCATGTTTTGGGCTGCAAGAGATTGAATCTTTTAGTAATAGTTAGTAGTTTATTTTCTAGATTTCTATTTTATTTGCTAGGAATAAATTCGGTCCAAGACCTCATGTTGAGTTGGATCCGATTTATAGAGTCTAGACTCACTATAACTTAAGTTGGTTAATTAGCTTTTATTGGGTTATGTTGGGCCAGCTTAAAGCTTTCATTGGATCGATTATAAGCTGACCATTAGATAGTGGATTTGAGTAGTGGAATCGGGCCAAAGGCCTAGCCTAGCCGAGTTAGGGTTTTCAAGTCACTTTAGGTTTTCAAGTTGTAAGGCTATATATAGCCTAGGTTTTCATTCATTAAGGAGAATTCAGATTTTATAAAATATTCGTGAGTTTATTCACTCTCTCTTGCCTCAAGAGAATTTCCTTTGAATACTTGAGAATTAATCTCAAGCTGTTCATCGAACTTATCAGTCAAGTAGTCTCCTTGATTGTGGCGTTCTTCTATCTATACTTTTGGTTCACTAAATTTGCTAGTCTTGGGTTAAGGATTATCCTTAGTTCGTGGCTCGTGATTCTAGAAGGGTCAAAGTTCCGCAAACCCACTCAACTTGGTGTTCGTCTAGATCCATCGCGCATCAGTACCCTTCTGGGTCCCCCTCCCTGCCTGACCTTTCTCAAAATTTCCTTGATTCAGGGTCCCTATTGATCGTGGACCACCTACTCCTCGACCCATCTTAGATGGTGGCTCGCTCCTCGAGGTCTGTCCATCAATATAACTACTTGTATCCGGTTGTCTTCTTTTCTTATCATGAAAATCCTTTACTTGACTCTTAGTATTCTCAATTCTTTGTACTTTTTCAATAACTTAACTATATGTCTCCAATTGAACAGTTGCCAGTGCCTCTTGAATCTCCAATGTTCAAACCCTGGACAAACCGACGAATTCTCTTTCAGACTGTCAGCACTAACTCTGGAGCAAAACGAGAGAGTTTGGTAAATTGCGTCTCGTACTCCGCCACACTCATAGTCCCTTGACGTAATCGTATGAACTCATCCTCTCCCCTTTCTTGAACAAGTGACGATAAGTACTTCTCATTAAACTCACGAGTGAAATTAACCCATGTCCAGGGGGTCTGCTCTCTATCCCATTTGGCTCGGATCACATTTCACCAGACACGAGCCGCCCCCTCAAACTGAAAAAAGGCGAAAGCTATCTGCCGTTCCTCCGGGTATCCTAATACAGCGAAAATATCTAACATTCGATCCAACCAACTCTCCGCTATATCAGGGTTAGGTCCACCCAAAAATTTTGGCGGTAGAAACTTCTGGAACCGTTCTAAGGCACGGTCCTCTCCCTCATGATTTTTGGGATGCTGTACTTGGCCTTGACCTAGTTGGTTAACCATTTGTTCTAACAAATCAGCCATGCGCTGTATGGCTGTAGCTACTTGGGTTTCTGCTTGGCTATTTGCATTTTCATTTGTTACCCCTTCGGTTCCTTGCCCTCGTCCTCTACCCTCACCTCGACCACGGATCTCCATGTGATTGTTTTATAGCTTCTATAATTGGAACAAAATATAGTACGAGTTCAAAGCATTGAAAATTATAACATGCACGAAATAACCAAAAGATCAAAATATATACATATATATACAAGTCACGCCAAAAGTATACACAATTAGTTCACATAACAACCAATATCCAACCAATACAAAACATGTTAGGTCATGAGCACACTAGCTCCAAAAAGAGTCAACAAAACAAGTCAGAGTAACGACCCTAGCGGAAACCCCCTACAAAGCCCATAGAGTCTATCGCATCCATCGGCCCCGCTCCGCCAGCCCTAGGTGGCGCCTCCGCAGCCACATCCAAGAGAACCTCACAGTCTCGCATAATACCCCGGGCTCTCTCTCTCATCTGCCCCTTCAAAGCGAAGAGGTGACGGTGGGTCTCCTCAAGCTGACGACCAAGTGCATGCGTCCGCTCCTCCTCAGCCCAAAACCCTGCCTCGAGGTCACGCAGGCACATGGCCTATCCATGGCTCACCTCTCTGGCCTCCTCTAACTGTGCCCTCATAGTGTCAACCGCCATACCTAGGCAATGACGCTCGTCATCTATAGCCATAACTACCTCATCAGGGTATCCATACGTATGTCGACACTCACACGATCGACTCAGCTGACCGAAGGGAGAATACAGCCTATAGGGTTCCTCGACCCTCCTTTGATATCTGAGGACTCGTCGGCGTACCACCTGGTTCACCGGCCCACCTACACTCGTGGCTCGTGCTCCGGCACCGTTAGGTCCACCGGTATCGCTAGATCCACCAGTCTCCATACTTAAACAACAAAACATCACTGAATCAGTTCTCCGGCATTTCATCTTAATAGATACGGTTCCACTTAAAGGCAATCGAATACTTATGTGTCCTATGACTTATTTCCCAACAGCCCAATTTCTCTAACCTAGACACTCTGATACCACCTGTGACGACCCCACCGTACCCAGAGGCGTACCAAAGGGCTTAGCGGATCGCCTGCCTAACTCGCGCCAGGACGATTCCAAAAATGATAAAATAAATTTCACGCTAAAAGAAAGTTCTTTATACACTATTACATCTTCAAAAGTTATATAAACTATTACATCAAGCCATACATACCACTAGTACCAGAAAGTAAACGCTAGAGAAGCTACTAACTATAACCACCACAACACATATATACATCTTACTAGTCAACTTATAACAAGTACTAGGGCAAAATCAATTATTCTATAAACCAAAAGTCTATATACCTTCCCGAACTTTCCCCGCGTCGGCCCCTGCTAAGGAAAACAAATGGAATGGGGTAAGTTTTATGCTTAGTGAATAATCGGGGGTAAAAACGTAAAATCACATCTAACTAAACATGTAAACCAAGATATTTCACATCAATAGACAGAAATGTAACATCACAATGGTAGGATATGGGTGGCTTCAAAGGCAGTTCAATTCTCCGAGCTTGACCACCTGTTGACACTCCGTCAACCAAAATACTCATTGTCCGTAGACTCCACTTAACTTTCCCATTCACCTTATCAATCCCCGCGGGCCAGTCAACAGCACACAGCAGCTCGAGCAAAACAAAATCACTTAACTTTAATTAAAGCTTTAACAAAGAACGAAATCCCAAGGTTAGCATAGAACTAACTTCGACCAGCAAAAGGGTGATACTCAACACAAGGCATGTATACTCACATATTGAGTCAAGAACAGAGAATGGGCTTAGGTCGAGTGAGATAAAGTACACCTTCGCCTAAGTTCCCATTTATCATATACAAGGCACTTTGACAATTTATCATATAAACTAACCCAATTACTCACTCAAAATAGTTAGCACGCAAATCAAGGCACTTTATATGGGTCCACCGACTCCGTCCGATTCGTCACTGCCTGTGACTGAAGATTATATTCAACCATCAGTCAAACAACCATTACAAATGGAAATATGGACTAAAACGGCCAAAACGGCAAAAACGGCAAAAACGGCCAAGAAATGCATTTACGCGTGCGCGGAATGAAAATGGTATGAAAACGGGTTACACGGTTTTGACCATAACCAGAGCTGTGGTTATTGGATCATGGTGTACTAGATAGTGAATCGAAGCTAAAACAAAGGGTTACAACTTTCATGAAGACAACTCATTGCAATTTTCAGTGGATCCAGGTCGAATTTGCAGATTACAGAACCAGAACTCCAAAGGCTGGTTTATACCTCTAGTGCAAATTTGGGCGGCATGCCCCTTGTGTTTACCTATTTTCCAGCCATTTATGGTTTCATTATTTTCCTCAAATCAGCTCAAATGTCACACATAGGCAAAGTTACCACAATGGACCTTCAACTAGGCTCAAAATAATCCAATTACAACACAAGTCTTAACAAGGCAACCGGAAATTAAGTGTAAAGGCAAATAGCTAAATGGCAGATTTGACGTCTCTTGGTATTTCGGTCACAACTAAAGCTACGCCTATTGGTTTGGGGTAAACTTTATACCGTTTTGAAGCTAAGATAGAGAAATACAAGTCTCATGAAGACATCAACAACCAATTCGTGCATTTTCAATATCAAAATGTGACATCTCAGAGGAAAACATAAAACTGTCCGCAAAACAGTACATTTGGCAGTCAAGGGTATTTTGGTCATTTCACATGATACAGTGCTCCAATTGAGCTGAAATTTTACAGGCAACTATATAACACCATTGCCTATGACTTTCATGTTTTGATCTAAGCCTGAATCGATCTCTAACATGGACGAATGAAGCTGGTCAGAAGCTAAACAGGTTAGTTTCAAATTCTGGAATTTGAACTTTTCCTCTATAATTTCATATCTAATAAGCATTCAATCATCAAAACCAACAATTACTAACTCTATAACATCCATTACTTGATAAATAAGCATAATCAATGCTGAAAATGTAAACCCTAGCTAAACATCCACCATTTCAATCAAACTACTTAAATAACCATCATTAGCCAAGAATAGGAGTTTCTATCCAAACTTAAACATGATTAAGGAAGAGAAATAAGAAAGACAGCCATGGTACCTTCTAGAAACTCCTCGTAGGTGTGAAACCAAACACTTTCTTCCCAAACTTTTACCACACACAACTATCTAAGCACTAAAATGAAAGTTTAATCGGTTTAGATTTTGGATTTTCACTCAAACTAAGATGGATTCAGGGTGAAGTTGCTAGCTTTCCTTCCTCTCTTTTCTCTCTTCAACTCACGGCTGAAAGGTACAGAAATGAAGGCTGAAATGAGCTCCAAGAAAGATAAGAAGGTAGGAATTGATTTGAGTCAAAGTTGGACAAGTGTCACACTTTGATTGGAAGTCAAAATTTTCTTTTCTTGCTTGTTTTTTGTCCGCAATTTCGTCTGCATTGAGAAGATATTTAGAGCTGATTTTGTTCAATTAATATCAAGGACATTAAGGTAATAAAGTAGTGGTCAAGTGGTGCACTCAATCGGTAACGAACGGTACACATCGGTTCAACCCGATTTTCCTTATTTCGCACGTAATAGGGTTTTAACTTATAATTCACTAACTTATTATTATTACTTCTAATCACACATATTTCTTATCTAAAACTCACTCTTAATCACCAAATTTAGTACACACTCCGTACCGATTACTCACACTATAAAAAGACGTAAAAACCTTTGTTTACCCTAACGATGAATGAAAAAGGAAAACTCTTAATTCTGAGTCTTTATTTCAACCATTGGGGATGTAAATGAGTAGTATAGCTATTATAAGGTAATGGATTCCAACTAAAAGGGAATTTTAAGAAAAATATGAGGGATTTTACAACTCCATAAATTAAAATTAGGGTTTTAAGTAAAATATGAGGGATTTAAGAAAAACTTGTTAGTCACAAGTAAAACTAGGGTTTTGAGTACAAGTAGGGTTTCTAGTCTTTAAAACAAAACAATGTCTTAAAACAAAAATAAAATAAAGAAACCTTAATATCCTCGTTGAGACTAAAAAAAAACATTATCCTAAAAGTCGGGGTATCACAGTCTCCCCTCCTTAAAAGAATTTCATCCTCGAAATTGCAACCTTTAAGTCAAATCTGCTTAATCTTTTCACGAGCTAAGGTTTGGAATACTCTAATACCTCATTAACGAGTTCATCATTGATAATAAAATTCACCTCAAAAGTTTGTCACTCTATGTATTCCAATCCAAGAACCAATCGTATAATCCTTATCTCAAAGTCTCAATGGTCTTTACGTATTCTTAATGAAAGCTGAACGTCTCATAGATCGACTTCCATAAAATCTTAACAACATAATAATTCCGTTGTACTCGGCCTTAATGGTAGTAATCTTTTAAAACGAATAGAAGGAAACCTCAATATGATGGAAGATAGGGAGGGTACCTTCGATGATTGCTAATGGGTCTGTCACCTCTTGATGTCCCATTGCATAGGTCCTTGCCGGCACTTTCAATCGATTTTCCGTTTCATTGGTTGGCTTAGAAGTGTTCCCTTCTGCCATTGGCAAATTTCCTTCTTTTGGCAGGTGAGGGCACTGAGCAATCAGGTGCTCAGCACTACCATATCGGTAGCATTTCTGAACTTGCTCTTTCTTCCAACAATTATCTTCCATGTGGTTAGCAGCCCCACAAAACCCACATGTCATTCTGGGTCCTGATGTCGGACCTCCACGTGAGGTACCTGATACGAAATATGGGCCGCTTATGGGCCATGTTTTGGGCTGCAAGAGATTGAATCTTTTAGTAATAGTTAGTAGTTTATTTTCTAGATTTCTATTTTATTTGCTAGGAATAAATTCGGTCCAAGACCTCATGTTGAGTTGGATCCGATTTATAGAGTCTAGGCTCACTATAACTTAAGTTGGTTAATTAGCTTTTATTGGGTTATGTTGGGCCAGCTTAAAGCCTTCATTGGATCAATTATAAGCTGACCATTAGATAGTGGATTTGAGTAGTGGAATCGGGCCAAAGGCCTAGCCTAGCCGAGTTAGGGTTTTGTCTTGTAAGGCTATATATAGCCTAGGTTTTCATTCATTAGGGGGACAGAGTTCAGATTTTATAAAATATATGTGAGTTATTTCACTCTCTCTTGCCTCAAGAGAATTTCCTTTGAATACTTGAGAATTAATCTCAAGCTGTTCATTGAACTTATCAATCAAGTAGTCTCCTTGATTGTGGCGTTCGTCTATCCATACTTTTGGTTCACTAAATTTGCTAGTCGTGGGTTAAGGAATCTCCTTAGTTCGTGGCTCGTGATTCTAGAAGGGTCAAAGTTCCGCAAAACATCCAAACTTGGTGTTCGTCTAGATCCGTCTCACATCAGTTGGTATCCAGAGCTAGTCGACGACATCAAGTATATCCCGTTGAGTTTGTTCGTAAGCTTTCTAGTCAATTTTATTTTGCAATTCTGGTCGTGTCTTCCTTTGTGTCAAGTCCGATTGTTATTACAAAAAAAAAAAATTCTGTCCGCCTTTGTTGTCTTGTTGAGTCACTCTTTGATTTCTTTTGCTTCGTGTCCACTTCGTGCATTACTTGTTGTGTGATTCTGTCTTGAAGCCTGCCTTCAAGTGTAGCCGTGTTTTGTTCGTTGCATATTCTGTTTAAATATCAAACAAAAACAAAAAATTTCTGCGACGGCTAGGGTTTTCACTTGCAACTAGGGTTTCCTTGGGTGCAAGTTTCTTGCCAAATCTGTCCAAACTTTAGTTTATTCCACCAAGTTGTTTTCATTAGTTTCCTAAACTGATTTTTGTGGTTAAACTTGTTTGGGGTTGGAATCTTGAAGAGGGACTACAATAATCTAGGGTTTCTTGAGTTTCTTGAAACTAATCTTGAAGTCTTGAAACTTTGATACATGTTTTGATCATTATTGGAGGATTGAAAGAGAACATTGGTTTGACATTAACATTCTGGAATTTTACCCAAAAACAGCCGAGTAATTGTGTGTTTTAGAGTCAAAAAAAAAAAGATGAAGAAAAGAGAAAAGGCATTCGGGTAGCAAGCAACAAAGAAAGAAGCCGAAATTTTATTGACCAAGCTGTCTTGTTACTCCTTGTTCCAAACCAAACCAGAAACTACACCAGGAAAAAAAAAGAAAAAAAAGAAAAGAAACTCAAAAATTCTGTCCAACCTCTTCTTGAAAGTCTCGAACACCTTGCGTCTTGATCACTTGAACAACCCTTGCTTGAGGTTCTTGATTATCTTGGGCCTTAAAAACTTGCACTTGCCTTCGTATACAAAGTTTCTTGTACGTTCTTGCATCCATACGGGGCTTCCTTGGTTTAGGAGTAAATCTCTTGGGAATTTCTTGAGCAAGCCGCTTGGGGGACTCTTGCGTGACAATACTCTCGTTGTCTTGAGAAGCCATTTCCTTGAAACAAGAAACAAAACTGTCGTGGCCTTGTCTAAGGAAGAGAGAACAGAATTGTGCGTTGCGTCTTGAAGGAGAAAGGCCGAATTGTTGGCAAGCTAAGGACGACTGGAGAGAGGAAATTTTAGTGAGGGATAGTCGACTTTTTGAAGGCTTCAAGAAGACAAGAAATCTGGAATTTTTTTCGTGGAAGCTATTCTGATTTGATAAGGTAACAAATCTGGAAATTTTCAGCGGTTAGGAAGCTACCAAATTCTGTTTTGCAGCCGACTTTGGAAGGTTTAAAAGGAGCAGAAATCTGGAAATTTTTTTTAGCTACCAAATTCTGTTTTGCAGCCGACTTTGGGAGGTTTCAAAAGAGAAGGAAATCTGGAATTTTTTTGGGAACAATTCTGATTTGTTATAGCCGACTTTAGGAAGGTTTTTGGAGAGGGAATCTGGCAAAATTTTGGTAATAATTCTGTTTGGTTAGCCGACTTTAAGGAAATTTCCAAATAAGTCCAACACCTAACTTGTTTCCAAAAATCAATTGGGCAATTAAGTAAAGCACTTGGGAACTCCATCATCGTACTTGGACTTTCTTTTTTTCTTTGTACATCAATTCTTTCCTCTTCCATTCCTTATTCATTACTTGAGCTTTCCATTTCTACTTTTTGTTTCCTTGTTCTTTTGATACAATTGGGAGCTATTTTGATTAAAGTTTGATTGAATTTCTTTGAGAAAATTTCTGATTTCTTCAAAGGAAACAATCAAGTAGGCTTGAGGAGTGAATTGGTGAGATCATTAGAGTGTTTTAAACACTTGAGCAAAACACGAGAGTGAGCGAAACACGTAAGGGAGCGAGTGAGGACTGTTCTACTAATTTTTGTTGAGTTTTGCAGGTAATAAAAGTATGAGACAAACGAATGCTCAACTGGAGCTCCACCATCTTGTGCCTAAAGGAGTAAATACTGTGGCATTGCGTGAGATAACTGAGCAATTGGAAATCATCAAAGCTCAAAAAAATGATTGGTTTTATACACGTTTCCATATCAAGGATAAAGTTTGCAGCTTAGCCATTGATAAGGGTTGTGAAGTTAATCTCGCAAGTACTGTCTTGGTTGAGAAATTGAATCTTCCAACCATTGATCATCTTCGCCCTTACAAGTTGCAAAGTGATAGTGGTGATATTTGGATTACTAAGCACACACTTGTTCCTTTTCGTATTGGTCAATACGTGGATGAGGTGTTGTGTGATGTGGTTCCCATTCAAGTGACGCATGTGCTGTTGGGACAATGGTGGATGTTTAATCGACAAGTCAAATATGATGGATGTACTAATAAGTATTCCTTCACATTTAATGGCCGTCGTACCAGGCTTGTGTCGCTTAACTCTAAGCAACTTTGTATTGATCTAGCATACATGAAGAGTGAGCATGAGCGTTATAGTATGAAGAAAGAGCTGGAGGAGAAAATTGTGACTGAAGAGGTAAAATTCGAGGGAGTTGAAAAGGAGAAAGAGGTTGAGAATAATGAGGGGAAAAAGTCAGCTACTGAGCATGAAAAAGAGATTAAAAATTCTAAGAGTAAGCTGATTGTGAGAAAGGATGTGAGATCATATGTTTTTTCTAACGATCTTGACTCTACTTTGTTTAGTGTTTCTACTTTTATGCAGGTTAAGCAAGGAAAAACTGAGTTGATCTTGGCATGTTCTATGCCTAAATCCATTGGTGAATATCAAACTTTTCATGGAGTTTGCACCTTAAGTGTTGTCTCTCTTTGTCATCCATTGATGTTCAACGTCAACCATGAGCCTGATTTGCTTGTTGGGAGGAATAATGAAGTTTCAAAGGGAGTTTCTACACTTGAAACTTGTTATACATTTCCTTCTTATTTTGTTGGTGACAATCCTTTCCTCATTGGCCCAAATTCTGATTCCTTTCAACCTGGTTTTATTCTTCAATTTGAGGGTTCAAAAGCTACCTATCTCGATCTTGTTCCATTTGTGCAATATAGGCCATACCCACAACAACTTGCAATGAATTTTGTAACTTTGCACAATCATGTCCGAGACTTTCCTAGCCTGATTGAGCAACACTATGAAGATCCTTATCTTGTGAATGTGAATGGT
>NW_020864233.1:0-25371 GCF_003713205.1 Coffea eugenioides
ACCACTATCTGAAATCGAAGATTATGTCACAATATATCACAAACGGCAACTAACGTACTTGAAATAAGCCAAACGGCAAAATTGGCACGCGCAAGTGCGGAAACGGCAAAACGGCCGCACACGTCCGCGCAGAACGGCAAACGGAAATGGCCAAGTCGGCCATCTCAAACCGTTTTGGTCAAAATTTAGGCTAGGAATATCAGATCAATGTACATGAGGTACCGTTACGAAGCTAAGAGGAAGGGCTACAATGTTCATGAAGACATCGCAACCCAGATCTCAATGGGTATAGGTGAAAATTGCGTGAAACAGTTCCAGCTGTTTCATTGCGAGTTACCAAACAGGCCCTGTTTGCAAGGCCGTAACTCACGGCTCAGAAATCAAAATTAAGAAATTCCAAAGGCATTAGAAAGCTGAGACATAAGGCTACAACTTTCATGTTTTGGCCAAGACCTGAATCTATTCAGAACAAAACAAAATTCGAGTGCCAAAGTACCCGTCAGAACTGTCCAAATACAAGGCAGTTCTGACGAGCGATATTGTTTTGATCATAACCGGAGCTACGGAACTCAGTTTTCGATGTACTTTATACCGTTTCGAAGCTGAGATCAAGATCTAAACTTCTTATGAAGGAGTCGGCACCCAGATCGAACTCTATAAAAATCGAAAAGTCATGGGCAGAAACAAAATCAGAAAACGCGTAGAACCAGAGGGTCAAAACAGGCTTGAGTATTTCGTCGATAACTCAGGCTACGCTAATCCGATTGACCTGAAATTTTGCAGGCATACTCAGGACTCAAGGGGCTACGACTTTCATGTTTTACGAAACTTCTGAATCAGCACGGAACATTAAGAAACATGGAGCTCAAGTTCAGGTTCTGGGTTGCCCTGATTACCCATTTTGCCGGTTTCAAATGTCGCAAACATATGGTTCGTTTTCATGGTTCTTATGCAGGTTTTTCAACCACTTTTGTACCAAATAAACACACTTATACTAACATCTAAAAGGCCTACAAATGGTCCGAAATTCCCCTCCCAAGTCAATACCAAATTTAACAATCATCAACCACAATCCCTAACCAAATTTCATTTGCACCAATGAACTTAATCCAACCTCTCACTAACCAAACTCTATCTCACTAACCATAAGCTAAGCTAAATTAGCCTAATGGAGTTTAGGGTTTCTTAACCCAAATCAGCTTTTTGCAAGTAACCAACCAAATCAAGTGAGGCAATGCATCAAACATAACCACTACAAGTCCATTTCTCAACTAAAACAAGTAAGGAAAGCATTAGCAAGAAACCCAAATTCTTTCCTCTTCTTGGCCGAATTTTCAGCAACCAAATAACACTAAAATTAACCAAAGTACTCCATAAAAACATGTGATAGGCATAAGAGGTACCACAATCAAGCACAACTAGGGTCCTATGCCAAAATAACCACTAGTTCATCAAACAATAATCAACTTAAGTCTTCAAATAAACTTTCTTACCTTTGATTCAAGCTTTGTAGATGATCACCCACAACAATCAAGTGCTCAAGTTGTTTCTCCAAGATCCAAACTCAAGATTGAAGAACAAAAATGATGCACCAAAGCAAGCTTTCTTTTTTCTTCTCTTCTCACGGCTCTCACACTCTCTCTCGGCTCTTCCTTTCTTTTTTTTTCTTAGTTTTGTTTTCTCTTGTTTCTTATAAGTTGTAAGACAACATATAGTCAAAGCTTTGGGAGATATTTCTTATAGCTAACCAATCACAAAATGCATTATTTGTTGTTTTCACCCTTGCACTTCAACTTTCTCTTTCATATACAATTTCCCTCACACATTTGATAATCTTTCAATTTACTCCATAAGTCATAACTTAATCTCTTTTAAATCATGTAATCACACTTAACTACCTCACTAATCACTTTCTCATCTTAATCACTTACACTTAAGCATGCTTTATCCCACATAAAAGTAATTAAACAATAACCTTTTTGTCAAGGGCAAAATTAGGGTTTAAACCCAACTTAAAGTTTCTAATAAATCATAACATTAGGGATTTTGCTCACTTAGGGTTTCTAACCTTCTTAAAATTAATTAACCTATACAAAATGGATTAAATCCTATACCTTCCCACACTAGTGGGTCCCACATCCGATATACGTTCTACAACTATATTTACTCATAAAACTTATCTGGGAAACTTTTCTAATACAGAAAATGTAGAAAATGCGGGTTTTCAATCTTAACCGGAAATTAGGGTTTTCTTCTTAGCCCTAACCCTAATATCAACTTACGAACGGTCTGGGTCCTCACAATCTCCCCCACTTAGGACAATTTCGTCCTCGAAATTAACTCGTTGGTCAAAGCGTACCTTCAAAGTCCACCGAAGGATTTGTCATCTCAGGTTGACCCATCGCATAGACTCTTGCTGGCCCTTTGGGTCAATTTTCCCTTGTAGTTGACGGCTTAGTTGTGGTCCCTTCAGTCGGTGGCTTGAGTTCATCTTTCTGCATCTTAGGGCACCGGGCAATCAGATGTTCGGTGCTGCCACATTTGAAGCATTTCCGTACCGAACTATTTTTCCAGCAATTTTCATCGGTGTGAGTGCCCCCACAGAAACCACAGGTTGGCTTAGCGGCCGTACTTGACCCTCCACGCTGAGCGCTCTTCTGAGGCTCTTGCACTATTTGACCTCGCCCAAAGCTATTCGGGGTCCTTGCAGGTCGTGGACCATCTGTACCTTTATTTATCTTGGCAGATGGCTCGTTTCGCGAGCTTTGTCCGACCATGGAATCATTTGAGCTAGGTTGCCTCCTTTTCCGATCGTGGAAGGCTTTAACCTGTCCTCTGGCAGTCTCAATTCGCTGTGCTTTTTCTAGCGCGTGGCTAAACGTATTCAACTGAGCCGCTGCTAGCGATTCCTGGATTTCCACATTTAAACCTTGAACGAATCGACGGATTCGTTTCTGCTCCGTTAACACCAGCTCTGGGGCAAAGCGAGAAAGTTTAGTGAACTGAGTTTCGTACTCCGCCACACTCGAGGCCCCTTGACGTAGGCGGATGAAATCATCTTCCCGTTTTTCTTGCACAATGGGTGGTAAATATTTTTCATTAAACTCCCGTGTGAAGTTGATCCAGGTCCAAGGAGTCTGTTCGCGCTCCCACTTGGCTTTGATTACATTCCACCAGGCTCGAGCGGCCCCTTCAAACTGAAAGACCGCAAAGGATATCTGCCGCTCCTCTGAATACCTAAGCGCGGCAAATATGTCTAACATACGGTCTAGCCAACCCTCCGCTAAGTCAGGGTCGGCCCCACCGATAAACTTTGGGGGTGCGAATTTTTGGAATCGCTCCAAGGCACGGTCTTCCCCCTCGTGATTGCCTGGATTATGTCCCGGATTATGTCCAGGATTCCCCATACCGCTTCCTTGGCCCTGTTGATTTGTCATTTGCTCTAGTAAATCGGCCATCCGCTGGATGGCTGTAGCGACTTGATCTTGCTCTGGTCCTTGTTCCCTTTCAGGGCTTCGTGCTCGCCCTCTACCTCCACCTCGAGTACCGGAGGCCATTTAAGTGCAAACGTCTATAGATCGTAACATTACACATAAACTTATTATCCGGACTATGAGCAAAAGTACGGACGTAAAGCGTACGAACAAAAGACACACAAAGGATACATTCAAAATGCTACTCAAATATATACATAGATATACAAAATCACACCAAAAGATTTACAGATTACCGACCTCCAGTCGGTACAAAACCCAATGTACACATGAGCACTCCGGCTCCAAGATCTAGTCGGCCAACCAAATAAAGAAAGAAAGTGGTCATGCCAGTTTTAACAAAAGGAATCTACCAGCTAAGCAAAAGACGAAAGCGACCCTAAACGCCTCCCCTAGGGCCCTGGTCCCCAACGGAACCTAAAGTACCAATCTCGCCTATCTGCTCCGGCCCAGTAGCTCGCGGGGGTGCCTCCGCGGCCATATCTAGCAAAACCCCGCAGTCAAACGTGATACTCCGGGCCCTCTCCCTAAGCTGCCTCTTCAAAGAGAAGAGGTGCTGGTGTGTGTCCCGGAGGTCCCGCTCCAGGTCCCTAACGCGTAACGCCTGCCAGCGGCTAAACTGTCTAGCCTCCTCAAGCTGCTCCCTCAGAGTCTCGACCGTCCTGTCGAGGTGATAACGCTCATCATCCAATGCTAAGACTATCTCGTCGGGATAGCCGTAAGTATACCAACACGCGCAGGGTTTAAGTGTCACTTGCTGTTTTATGTATTTTAATTATTTAGTTAAATTCAGCCAAATTAGTCCTTCAAGGGAAGCCAAATCTTAGTTGGTTTCTTCGTTATTTAAGTGATTCTAAATCACATTAGGTTTTTAAGTCATTGTAAGACTATAAACAGGAAACTTATCCAACGTTTAATGATAGTTAATTTGTGACGACCCCACTTCTCCCAAGGGCGAACCCAAGGGTATCGGCGGGCCGCCTGCCTAGCTCGCGCCAGGACTCAAAACTTAAAGCAATAAAAGCCAGAAAATCCAAAAGAGTATTATACATACTATATACAATCCCAAAAGAGTTATAATTACATTCTCCAAAAGTACCTGCTCTTACTATTACATCCGTATACTTACAACCAAAACCAAAAGGGAGACCCTAAGAAGGGTCCTAATACAAACCTCCAGAATAAAAACAAACATCCTAAAAGTTCAACTATTACAAGCCAATCTACTAAACTAGTGTATGAGCCCCAAACGTACCCGCGTCGGCCCCTGCTAAGGAAAACAAACGGAATGGGGTAAGCTAAAAGCTTAGTAAGTAAACAGGGGTAAAAGCGTAAATTTCACGGAGCAACATTTACACAGTAAGAGTAAAGCAAAAGCAGAAAAGTAACATCACATAATAAGGATACGGGTGGCTCCAAAGCCAATTCATTTGCCATGCTTGATCTCCTGTCGACACTCCGTCGACCATAAATAAGGTCCGTAGAACTTCACTTGTACACCCACCGACACCTTATCACCCTCACTGGCCAGTCACCTCACAAACTTGCCCAGGCGAACGAAATCACAAACTTGAGCTTTAATCATAAGCTCGGTCACAAACTTGGTGACCTCAAACCAAGTTGGACTGACTTCGACCAAGCCCTAACCGGCTCGAATAGTCCATCTAGGTATTGAGTTCAACCGCAAACTCACAAAATTCGCAAAAGTATTCAAAAGTCACCCCGAGCCACAAGCTCAAGGGTTTTTGTTCCAAAATTTCTCACATACATATGTCATGTACAAATTGGTGCGTAAATTAGGGTCTAGATCGAGTGCGATAAAGTACACCCTCGCCTAGGTACCCTTTTACACATAACGAAACACATAAACAACTAACACATAAGAGCGGCCTGAATACTTACTCAAAATACCAATAGTAGTATAAAGGCGGAATTCACTTTGTGTGTTGGCTAGTAGTGGGCCCCACCGGCACCGCCTAGCTCACCACTGTCTGAAATCGAAGATTATGTCACAATATATCACAAACGGCAACTAACGTACTTGAAATAAGCCAAACGGCAAAATTGGCACGCGCAAGTGCGGAAACGGCAAAACGGCCGCACACGTCCGCGCAGAACGGCAAACGGAAATGGCCAAGTCGGCCATCTCAAACCGTTTTGGTCAAAATTTAGGCTAGGAATATCAGATCAAGGTACATGAGGTACCGTTACGAAGCTAAGAGGAAGGGCTACAATGTTCATGAAGACATCGCAACCCAGATCTCAATGGGTATAGGTGAAAATTGCGTGAAACAGTTCCAGCTGTTTCATTGCGAGTTACCAAACAGGCCCTGTTTGCAAGGCCGTAACTCACGGCTCAGAAATCAAAATTAAGAAATTCCAAAGGCATTAGAAAGCTGAGACATAAGGCTACAACTTTCATGTTTTGGCCAAGACCTGAATCTATTCAGAACAAAACAAAATTCGAGTGCCAAAGTACCCGTCAGAACTGTCCAAATACAAGGCAGTTCTGACGAGCGATATTGTTTTGATCATAACCGGAGCTACGGAACTCGGTTTTCGATGTACTTTATACCGTTTCGAAGCTGAGATCAAGATCTAAACTTCTTATGAAGGAGTCGGCACCCAGATCGAACTCTATAAAAATCGAAAAGTCATGGGCAGAAACAAAATCAGAAAACGCGTAGAACCAGAGGGTCAAAACAGGCTTGAGCATTTCGTCGATAACTCAGGCTACGCTAATCCGATTGACCTGAAATTTTGCAGGCATACTCAGGACTCAAGGGGCTACGACTTTCATGTTTTACGAAACTTCTGAATCAGCACGGAACATTAAGAAAAATGGAGCTCAAGTTCAGGTTCTGGGTTGCCCTGATTACCCATTTTGCCGGTTTCAAATGTCGCAAACATATGGTTCGTTTTCATGGTTCTTATGCAGGTTTTTCAACCACTTTTGTACCAAATAAACACACATATACTAACATCTAAAAGGCCTACAAATGGTCCGAAATTCCCCTCCCAAGTCAATACCAAATTTAACAATCATCAACCACAATCCCTAACCAAATTTCATTTGCACCAATGAACTTAATCCAACCTCTCACTAACCAAACTCTATCTCACTAACCATAAGCTAAGCTAAATTAGCCTAATGGAGTTTAGGGTTTCTTAACCCAAATCAGCTTTTTGCAAGTAACCAACCAAATCAAGTGAGGCAATGCATCAAACATAACCACTACAAGTCCATTTCTCAACTAAAACAAGTAAGGAAAGCATTAGCAAGAAACCCAAATTCTTTCCTCTTCTTGGCCGAATTTTCAGCAACCAAATAACACTAAAATTAACCAAAGTACTCCATAAAAACATGTGATAGGCATAAGAGGTACCACAATCAAGCACAACTAGGGTCCTATGCCAAAATAACCACTAGTTCATCAAACAATAATCAACTTAAGTCTTCAAATAAACTTTCTTACCTTTGATTCAAGCTTTGTAGATGATCACCCACAACAATCAAGTGCTCAAGTTGTTTCTCCAAGATCCAAACTCAAGATTGAAGAACAAAAATGATGCACCAAAGCAAGCTTTCTTTTTTCTTCTCTTCTCACGGCTCTCACACTCTCTCTCGGCTCTTCCTTTCTTTTTTTTTCTTAGTTTTGTTTTCTCTTGTTTCTTATAAGTTGTAAGACAACATATAGTCAAAGCTTTGGGAGATATTTCTTATAGCTAACCAATCACAAAATGCTTTATTTGTTGTTTTCACCCTTGCACTTCAACTTTCTCTTTCATATACAATTTCCCTCACACATTTGATAATCTTTCAATTTACTCCATAAGTCATAACTTAATCTCTTTTAAATCATGTAATCACACTTAACTACCTCACTAATCACTTTCTCATCTTAATCACTTACACTTAAGCATGCTTTATCCCACATAAAAGTAATTAAACAATAACCTTTTTGTCAAGGGCAAAATTAGGGTTTAAACCCAACTTAAAGTTTCTAATAAATCATAACATTAGGGATTTTGCTCACTTAGGGTTTCTAACCTTCTTAAAATTAATTAACCTATACAAAATGGATTAAATCCTATACCTTCCCACACTAGTGGGTCCCACATCCGATATACGTTCTACAACTATATTTACTCATAAAACTTATCTGGGAAACTTTTCTAATACAGAAAATGTAGAAAATGCGGGTTTTCAATCTTAACCGGAAATTAGGATTTTCTTCTTATCCCTAACCCTAATATCAACTTACGAACGGTCTGGGTCCTCACATAATTAAGAATTTCCAGCTTTATTGCGAGTTATTCACTTCCTCTTGTCTAAGAGAGCCTTGCTTGAATATTTGAGAATTTCCTAAGAGTATTCAATTCAAACTTATCAACCAAGTAACATCCTTTGTTGTGGCATTCTTCTACAAACAATTTTAGTTCTCTAAATTATTAAGTTGTGGGTTAAGAATCTTCTTAGTTCATATCTTTGTGGCTTAGAAGGGTCAAGGTATTTTGTATCTTAACTCGATATATTCGTTTAGATTCGGGGCTTTGTGAGATACAAGTTCAGGCCATCCTGGTGGGTTCATATCAGCATGGCATTAGAGCTAGTTGATGGTATCAAGTATATCTTTCTTGTGTCAATCGTAAGTTTTTATTGTTCTTCATTTCTTCGTTTAGCCTAATAGATCCGCTAGGGTTTTTATTTCTTTCTTGCTGTTCGCGTTCTTGTTTCCTTGTTTAAGTCATGTTTCTTGCTCTTGTTTGTATATTGTTATCTTGTTCCTTGAATCTTGTGTCGTCTAGAGTAAAAAAAAATTACTGTCCCTTATGTTTTGTTGGCGATCCATGGGCTATTGTGTGTTTAGAGTGAATTCATGGCTGGTTGTCTTTTGTTTCTTGGAAGTGTTCGAAGTTCTTGAGGTTTCTTGATAAAATCTTGAATTTCTTGAACCTTGTTGGATACTTTCTTGAAAATCTTGAAGTTCTTGGAATGCATAATAGGGTTTCTTGATATCTTGAACCGAAATATCCAAAATCTTGAAGTCATTGAAAACCCTAATCTGTTTCTTGGGATCTTGCTTGCGGTTGATTTGATCTTGATTCTTAAGTTGGTGATCCAAATTGAAAACAAAAGAAAAAAAAGAAGAATTTGAATTCATGAAAAAAAAAGGAAAAGAAACACAAACAGATCACAAGTCTTGAACAACAAGAAGCCAAGTTGGAATTGGAAACTGAAAGCCAATTGGAATTTTGCTTCCAAAAGCTATACATAGAATCTTTGCTTGGTTTGGGTTGGCTTTTTTCCAGTTATAAATCTGAAATCTACCCAGAAAAACTTCCTAGAACAGTATCTTGCTTCTTAGGATTGAATCCAAAAGCCATTCGGATTAGAACTCCAAATTCCAGCCAGCTATACAATCGAGCAGAGTGAATCTTTCGAGGTTCCAAAATTTTTGCCATTTGTTTATTGTCCAGTCGAGTCAAATAAATTGTCCAGCCTTATATATTTGTGTTTTGTCATTTTTCTAGTTTATATTCGAATTTAAGTAGTCTAGTTAATCCAAATCAGTCTTGGTTCTTAAGTAGTCCATAGTTTTCTAATTTAAGTCTTGTGTCAAAGTCAACAACTTTCCAAATCTTCATTTGTTCTTTAGGAAACAAACCTGGGATTTTTCAGCATCCTTTTAGTGTCTGTTGAGTTATTATAATCAGTCCATTCTACACCAAATTCTCAGCCTTCACATGCCACATTCTTGTTTGATTTCTTGGTGAAAGTTTGATTGAATCTCCTTGAGAAAATTTTGATTTCTTCAAGTGAGGCAACCAATGACGTGGAAAGTGATTAGTGAGATCATTAAAGTGTTTTAACATTTGAGTGATACACTAGAGAGAGAGAGAGAGAACACGTGAGGGAGTGGTAAGGTAAATTTTCCATTTTTATACTAATGTGTTTCTTACCGGTTAAAATATAAACATGTCTAACGGAGGAGAAAGTTCCCCAACTTTCAATTTTAAACTTTTTATAGAAGGATTGAAAGGTGATTTAGGACGTGTTATGGATCAAAAAATTGAACCCATGCATGAACGAATTGACAAATTGGAGATGTCTCAAAGTAGTTCCAAAGGAAGTCACCGAAGCATGAGAAACCGTGATAGACCCATGCATGAATTTAGTGATTCTAACTCCGAGGACGAATTTGACAATAGACAATGAGAATTGAGGAGAAACACTAGACCGGTGGGAGATGCCATCAAAGGAATAAAAATGAAAATCCCACCTTTTCAAGGTAAATCCAATCTGGACGCATATCTTGAATGGGAGAGGAGGATTGAATTAGTCTTTGATTGCAATGACTACACGGAGGAGCAAAAAGTAAGATTGGCAGTGGTAGAATTCACAGATCACGTCATAGTATGGTGTGATCAGGTCATTACAAGCAAGAGGAGATGTGGTGAACCAGCTGTATCCACTTGGGTTGAGTTGAAATGCATCATGAAAAAGCGATTTGTACCAAGTCACTACCATAGGAATTTGTAGGGGTGGCAATTTCTGACACGACCCGAAAACACGACACGAACCTAGCACGAAATTAATGGGTTTGGGTTGAGGTTTCGCGGGTTCGGGTCAAAATCAGGTCGAACCCGAAAAGAAAACAGGTCGAATTCGGGTCAACCCGTGGGTGACCCGATATGACCTGCTAACCCATTTACGAATTAAAAATAATTTAATAAACATAAAAATTATTTTATCTAACTAAACTAAGTTATTCTTTTTTTCCAAAGGCATTAATCACTTAATCCTAAATGAATTTATTTAACTTGTGTGAAGTTGAAATTATTATATTTGGACAAATAATGTATTATATTATTTTTTACTTTTATACTGTTTTAATTTATTTTATATTTGGTTTGGGATAAAACACTTTTACGGTGTTTAATTTATTTTAGATTTGGTTTGGGATTATTTATTTAAATATTTATTACTTGATTATGCAATTAGTTTTGTGCGAACTTTGTTATATTAGAAATTACAGTGGTAAATTAATAAATTAAAATTCAGTTTTGGGTCATTTCGAGTCGACCTACCAACTAGCTAGCCCGAAATTTTCGGGTTCGAGTCAGGTATCCTGACCCGTTTCGGGTTGGCGGGTCAGGTTCGGGCCAGCTTCTATTATACCCGGGGCTCAACCCGACCCGCCAACCCTATTTAGGCCCGATTGCCACCCCTAGGAATTTGTATCAAAAATTTCAGACATTGTCCCAAGAGAATCGTACAGTGGAAGACTACTACAAGGACATGAAAACTTTCATGCTTAAGGGACATTAATGAGGACCGAGAGGCAACAATGGCATGCTTTTTGAATGGTTTAAGACCTGAGATTGTTGACCAATTAGAATTACAGCACTACGTTGAGCTAGGAGGCATGGTCGAGAAAGCAATAAAGATTGAGTGGAGGTTCAAGAGGAGCAACAAGAACTTATCCTCTCAATCTCTCTTCAAATCAACGAAATTTTCAGCCTAAGAGAGATGAGAAACCATCGGGTAGCTCAATCATCCCAAAACCAAAGCAAGATTTCATGTCCAACCCGTGGCCAAACTACTCCAAATCCAATTCAAAGGTTGTCCCAAAATCAGCAAATGAGACTTCCAAACCTAAGAATCGAGACACTAAGTGTTGGAGATGCCAAGGTGTTGGTCATCTTGCAAGCCAATGTCCAAATCAGAGAGCCATGATTGTGTTACCTAATGGAGAAATCATTACTGATAATGAGAAAGAGAAACACACTGACATGCCTCCATTAGTTGAAGAAGATGAAGAATTGGAGGAAATACCAACTAGTGATAAAGTTGGATTGGTAGAAAGAAGAGCACTAACTACTCAAGCTAGTAAAGAGGAGTTTCAATGAGAAAACCTTTTTAACACAAGATGTCATGTGAATAATAAGGTCTGCAGCTTAGTGGTTGATCTAAGGAGTTGCACTAACGTTGCTAGTCCATTAATGGTAGAAAGACTTAACTTAGCCACTAGTGAGCACTCTCGACCTTACAAGCTTTAATGGTTGAACAACAGTAGTGAGGTACGTGTTCTTAAACAAGTTTTAGTTTCTTTTTGCATTGGTCATTATGAAATGACATTATGTGTGATGCAGTACCAATGCAAGCTACACACATCATCTTGGATCGCCCTTGGCAATTTGACAAAAGAGTCATTTTCGATGGTTTCTTGAATAATACTCTCTTGTACATTGTAACAAAAAGATAACGCTTGCACCTCTTACGCGTCAACAAGTGCATGAGAACCAAATTAGTTTGCAAAAAGAATATGAGATGTATGGTGAGAAAAACAAAAATCTAAGAGGGAAAGATTTGATTGTGGCCGAAAAAAATAGAGAGGAAAAACGCAATGAACATTCGGCTATCGAGGTAAGAAAGAAGAGAAAAACAGGCATGATTGCCAAAGCCAAGAATGTGAGAAAAGCTTTATTTTCTAACCAATCTTTACTTGTCTGGTTTTACAAAGAAGTCTTGATCACTAACGAACTTGATGTTTCCTTACCTAGTGTTATCACTAACCTTTTGCAAGATTATCAAGATGTGTTTTCTGAGAAACTACCTAGTGGATTACTGCCTTTAAGAGGAATTGAGCATCAAATCGATCTCATTCCCGAGCTTCATTACCCAACAAAGCGCCATATAGGACTAAACTTGAGGAAATGAAGGAACAACAAAGACAAGTTGAGGAGTTACTTGGCAAAGGATGGATCTGTGAGAGATTAAGCCTGTGCATTGTACTAGTTCTACTCGTACCCAAGACGGATGGAAGATGGAGGATGTGCACCAATTGTAGGGCAATCAATGCTATAAAGGTAAAGTATTGCTATCCTATATCTAAACTTGATGACATGCTTGACAAATTACATGGTACTATTATCTTTACTAAGATTGATTTAAAGAGTGGATACCATCAAATTCACATGAAAGAAGGTGATGAATGGAAGACTGCATTTAAAACTAAACATTAATTATATGAGTGGTTAGTCATGCCATTTTGGTTTAACTAATGCACCTAGTACCTTCATGAGACTTATGAATCATGTCTTACGTCCTTTTATTGATAAATTTGTGGTAGTTTATTTTGATGATATCTTGATATATGGCAAAAGCCTAGATGAGAATGTTCTGTGATACCCCGACTTTTAGGATATTACGGTTTCTATATTTTATTTTTTGTTTTAAGAAATTGTTTTGTTTTAAAAATTAGAAACCCTAGTTTTACTTGTGACTAACAGGTTTTCTTAAATCTCTCATATTTTAGTCGAAACCCTAATTTTAATCTATGGAATTGTAAAATGTGACAGCCCCACCTTCCCCTAAGGCGAACCAAAGAGGTTAGCGGACTGCCTGCCCAGCTCTCGCCAGGACTAACGGTGCAGTATAAAGCGATCTATCACGTTTGAAACTTATAACGCGCGCAACAAGGCAAAAGGGCAAAATATCCCAAAATAAAAGAAACGAACTCCAGAGTCGGCCATGAATAGTAACCGACCCGTCCGAAACCCAACCAAGCATCGAAAAACATATACAACATAACATTAGCCAGTTACAAGCCACAACGGCAAGCCAAAACCATTCACTAAGGAAGTACACATTCGATTTGCCTATCAAAAGGAAATGAACCCGTTACATTAGGGTTTCACTTCAAGAGCAATACAAAAGACATTTACATGCTCAATTCGGCAATTGACTATCCAATTCATTCTCAAAAGTAATTATCACCCTGTAAGGAAAACAAATAACACGGAATGAGCTAAAGCCCAGTGGTATACCACCCAATAAGCAATCAAAGTCATATAAGATTGAACTTTCATTTAAAGTGCACAAATAAGCAATGAAGTAAAACGGTAAAAGGATACGGTCGGCTCTCAAGAGCCCGTTTCCACGCTTGAAATCTTGAACCAACCTCATTGACTCTCCGTCAATGTTATAAAACCAAACCGTAGACAACTTTTACTTCCATTCCTTCCACCAACATACCCCAACCGGGCCCGCACTCCATTTCAGTAGCTTTTGGTAAGACTCGAGTTTACCGGAACCAAGGGTCTCATTACCACAAGGTTCCCCAGTACAGTCCCCGTGGCAATTCAATCGTCACGACCAAGCCCTCGCCGGCTCGATCCAATTGACTACCAAACGGGGTTGAGCTCAGTAATGCAGTATGGCCGTTGGACATCATCCAAACGACATCAATTCAGTTTCCATGAAATGGAATTCGCCAACCAATATATCAAGTTCAGTAATGCAATAAAGTGGTAACCAATCAGTGACAATATCAAAAGAGGTGAGGGCGGTCAAGTACCCCCTCACCTTGATCAATTTCAATATCCAAGTAAGCCATTAAGGCATCACATAACATTTAACAAGCCACATAGTAATCCATCAAGTGAGTAGTATACTCACCAAGCAAGTAAGTGGTATTTCATGTACCACGATCACCAAGCCGTCGAGCACTACCTTCAAGCCCTAGAACATGGAACACATACAATGAGACTCGAGAACGAGTCACCAAACAATGCTAAACACAACCCCAATAGGGTTTCACATGCATAAGTAGGCATGATAGCAAACCAGAAATTAAGATATGGCCTTAACTTAAGCCTCGATAGAAAAACCGTGTTTGATCTTATAATGCGGTAATGGCGTCAAATTCCCTACGGTTATCGGTTGGGGGTGTAAGACCCACCATTTCGAAGCTATGAAACAGGGCTACAACAATGTAGAAGGGCACTCAATCCAGTTCCTAGCTTAACTAGGTCAAAATTGCAAAATACTAAACCAGAAATACCAAAACAGGTTTGCAAATCACCAAACACTGTAATCAGTATATCTCAGTCTATACAAGTCCAATTGCCGAAATTCCAAAGACATACGTTAGCTAAGACATTCAGCTACATTTCATCAGAAGACACCAACTCCAAAATCCAAACCAATTCCAGTCAAAATGGCCAATTACTATCGCAGTTTTCGCATTCTGTCCACAGCAGAACAGCTACAGTAATTTCGTCATAACTCATTCTACATTAACCCAAATGCCCTGAAATTTTACAGGCGCCTCAAACACATCAATACCTACAACTTTCATGTTTTGAGAAAAGTCTAATTCGGCCTCTAACCCTATGATCAAATACCGGACAGAATTGGGGAATTAAGAACCCTAACTTTTCAATTTCACACCAAATCCCAAATTGATTGCATTGAACCACATTTCACATCCACTAGAGCCATTATAGTCCATTGCCAATCATCACAAACAACCACACCATCATAATCCAATTAAACCAGAAAAATCATCATAAAATGGAAAACTTCACCAAATCAATTCCAACCAAGATAAAACCAGAAATTTCAGCACTCTTATCACTAGTAAGCACAACATAAGCATCATTAGGTGTAGTAGGGTGTTTCAAGCTTCACTTACCAAGAACCAAGAGAGAGAGGGATGTTGAACACCTTAGTCCTTCAAACAAAGTTCACCAAACAACTAACTAGCACTAGAAGGAAAGTTTTTATGGAGTAGAACTAACTTAAGCACTTGATTTGGTGGATTTGGACTTGTTAGAAGCTTGAATGTTGAAGAGTTTTGTCTTCCTTGGAGCTTGAGAGGGCCGGCTATGGTGGAGAGAAAATGAGGGAATTTTAGTGAATTTTTGAAGATATTTACTAGTTGGGTCAAAAGTCAAAAATTTGTCAAAAGGTGAATAGTGTTTCTTAAGTCATAACCAATGAGAAAGTGACATGTGGCATCTCATTAAATGCCTTCCTATCTTTCTTTTCTCTCTCACATCAATCACTCAACACCCGATAAATTTCTCACAGTATCCGAAACTTAACCTTATTGGCCGAATTTTTCCGAACTTCTCGCACTAGTGGGTCCCACGTCCACTATTCACTCTTAATTTTCTAAAATTCTCCAATGCTAGAAAAATCATCTTAAAACTATAATTGCTCATAAAATCCACTAAGAAAATATTTCGAAGCCAGAAAATGCAGAAAACATGCAATTAAGGGGAAATAAACCCTAGGAAAATAATGCGGGTTTTACGGGTTCTCACACTCTCCCCCCCTTAAAAGAATTTCGTCCTCGAAATTTCTCACCTTACTTCCCGAAAAGGTTTGGGTATTTCTTTCGCATTTCCTCTTCCATCTCCCAGGTGGCTTCCTCAACTCCGTGGTTTTTCCATAGCACCTTCACTAGTGGAATCCGTTTGTTTCGGAGCTCTTTGACTTTTCGATCGAGTACTTGAACCGGTTTCTCTTCATAGGCCAGTGATTCATCTACTTCGATATCCTCCGGTTGCAATACATGGGATGGGTCAGGATGGTACTTCTTTAGCATTGAGACGTGAAATACGTCGTGGATTCGAGATAGACTGGATGGCAGTTCCAGTCGATACGCGACCACTCCAACCCTCTGAAGAATCTTATAGGGTCCGACGTACCGTGGTTGAAGTTTCTTTCCTTTACCCGTTGTAAGACTTCGTAAGGGTGTGATCTTGAGAAATACATAGTCCCCAACTTCAAACTCCAAGTCTTTTCTTCGATTATCCGCGTAGCTCTTTTGGCGACTTTGGGCAGTTTGGATTCGTTGCCGTATCAACTTAACCTTCTCGTGAGCCTCTTCCATCCACGGAATAGTTGTCGGGTCCAGTGCTTTCTTTTCGCCAACTTCATCCCAGTAAATCGGCGACCGGCACTTGCGTCCGTAGAGAGCTTCGTACGGAGCCATTTGAATCGACGAATGAAAGCTATTGTTATATGCAAATTCGACGAAGGTCATGTGCTGACCCCAATTGCCTCCAAAGTCCAGAATGCACGTTCGTAGCATGTCCTCGAGCGTCTGAATTGTCCGTTCTGACTGGCCATCCGTCTGAGGGTGGTAGGTCGTGCTCAAATTAAGTTTAGTCCCCAGGGTTTCTTGAAACTTCTGCCAAAATCGAGATACAAACCGTGGATCCCGATCAGAGACGATGCTCACAGGAACACCGTGTAATCTTACTATCTCATCCATGTACAGTCGAGCCAACTTGTCCATTGAATACTTCATGTTCACCGGCAAGAAATGGGCCGACTTGGTTAATCGATCAACGATCACCCAAACGGCATCGTGTCCTCTTTGCGTCCTCGGTAAACCTGAAACGAAGTCCATGGTGATGTTTTCCCACTTCCACTCGGGTATCTCCAAGGGTTGTAACAGACCCGATGGTTTTTGATGCTCTGCCTTCACTTGCTGGCAAATGAGACATTTTTGTACATATTGCGCGATTTCCTTCTTCATATTGTCCCACCAATAGGTTCCTTTCAGGTCTTGATACATCTTGCTGCTACCCGGATGGATTGTGTACTTAGATCTATGAGCTTCCTCCAGAATTTCTGCTTTCAATGCCTCGCTTTCAAAAATTCGCTAAAATTCACTCATTTTCTCTCCACCATAGCCGGCCCTCTCAAGCTCCAAGGAAGACAAAACTCTTCAACATTCAAGCTTCTAACAAGTCCAAATCCACCAAATCAAGTGCTTAAGTTAGTTCTACTCCATAAAAACTTTCCTTCTAGTGCTAGTTAGTTGTTTGGTGAACTTTGTTTGAAGGACTAAGGTGTTCAACATCCCTCTCTCTCTTGGTTCTTGGTAAGTGAAGCTTGAAACACCCTACTACACCTAATGATGCTTATGTTGTGCTTACTAGTGATAAGAGTGCTGAAATTTCTGGTTTTTATCTTGGTTGGAATTGATTTGGTGAAGTTTTCCATTTTATGATGATTTTTCTGGTTTAATTGGATTATGATGGTGTGGTTGTTTGTGATGATTGGCAATGGACTATAATGGCTCTAGTGGATGTGAAATGTGGTTCAATGCAATCAATTTGGGATTTGGTGTGAAATTGAAAAGTTAGGGTTCTTAATTCCCCAATTCTGTCCGGTATTTGATCATAGGGTTAGAGGCCGAATTAGACTTTGCTCAAAACATGAAAGTTGTAGGTATTGATGTGTTTGAGGTGCCTGTAAAATTTCAGGGCATTTGGGTTAATGTAGAATGAGTTATGACGAAATTCCTGTAGCTGTTCTGCTGTGGACAGAATGCGAAAACTGCGATAGTAATTGGCCATTTTGACTGGAATTGGTTTGGATTTTGGAGTTGGTGTCTTCTGATGAAATGTAGCTGAATGTCTTAGATAACGTATGTCTTTGGAATTTCGGCAATTGGACTTGTATAGACTGAGATATACTGATTACAGTGTTTGGTGATTTGCAAACCTGTTTTGGTATTTCTGGTTTAGTATTTTGCAATTTTGACCTAGTTAAGCTAGGAACTGGATTGAGTGCCCTTCTACATTGTTGTAGCCCTGTTTCATAGCTTCGAAATGGTGGGTCTTACACCCCCAACCGATAACCGTAGGGAATTTGACGCCATTACCGCATTATAAGATCAAACACGGTTTTTCTATCGAGGCTTAAGTTAAGGCCATATCTTAATTTCTGGTTTGCTATCATGCCTACTTATGCATGTGAAACCCTATTGGGGTTGTGTTTAGCATTGTTTGGTGACTCGTTCTCGAGTCTCATTGTATGTGTTCCATGTTCTAGGGCTTGAAGGTAGTGCTCGACGGCTTGGTGATCGTGGTACATGAAATACCACTTACTTGCTTGGTGAGTATACTACTCACTTGATGGATTACTATGTGGCTTGTTAAATGTTATGTGATGCCTTAATGGCTTACTTGGATATTGAAATTGATCAAGGTGAGGGGGTACTTGACCGCCCTCACCTCTTTTGATATTGTCACTGATTGGTTACCACTTTATTGCATTACTGAACTTGATATATTGGTTGGCGAATTCCATTTCATGGAAACTGAATTGATGTCGTTTGGATGATGTCCAACGGCCATACTGCATTACTGAGCTCAACCCCGTTTGGTAGTCAATTGGATCGAGCCGGCGAGGGCTTGGTCGTGACGATTGAATTGCCACGGGGACTGTACTGGGGAACCTTGTGGTAATGAGACCCTTGGTTCCGGTAAACTCGAGTCTTACCAAAAGCTACTGAAATGGAGTGCGGGCCCGGTTGGGGTATGTTGGTGGAAGGAATGGAAGTAAAAGTTGTCTACGGTTTGGTTTTATAACATTGACGGAGAGTCAATGAGGTTGGTTCAAGATTTCAAGCGTGGAAACGGGCTCTTGAGAGCCGACCGTATCCTTTTACCGTTTTACTTCATTGCTTATTTGTGCACTTTAAATGAAAGTTCAATCTTATATGACTTTGATTGCTTATTGGGTGGTATACCACTGGGCTTTAGCTCATTCCGTGTTATTTGTTTTCCTTACAGGGTGATAATTACTTTTGAGAATGAATTGGATAGTCAATTGCCGAATTGAGCATGTAAATGTCTTTTGTATTGCTCTTGAAGTGAAACCCTAATGTAACGGGTTCATTTCCTTTTGATAGGCAAATCAAATGTGTACTTCCTTAGTGAATGGTTTTGGCTTGCCGTTGTGGCTTGTAAATGGCTAATGTTATGTTGTATATGTTTTTCGATGCTTGGTTGGGTTTCGGACGGGTCGGTTACTATTCATGGCCGACTCTGGAGTTCGTTTCTTTTATTTTGGGATATTTTGCCCTTTTGCCTTGTTGCGCGCGTTATAAGTTTCAAACGTGATAGATCGCTTTATACTGCACCGTTAGTCCTGGCGAGAGCTGGGCAGGCAGTCCGCTAACCTCTTTGGTTCGCCTTAGGGGAAGGTGGGGCTGTCACATTTTACAATTCCATAGATTAAAATTAGGGTTTCGACTAAAATATGAGAGATTTAAGAAAACCTGTTAGTCACAAGTAAAACTAGGGTTTCTAATTTTTAAAACAAAACAATTTCTTAAAACAAAAAATAAAATATAGAAACCGTAATATCCTAAAAGTCGGGGTATCACAGAACATTCTCATCTAGGCTTTTGCCATATATCAAGATATCATCAAAATAAACTACCACAAATTTATCAATAAAAGGACGTAAGACATGATTCATAAGTCTCATGAAGGTACTAGGTGCATTAGTTAAACCAAAATGGCATGACTAACCACTCATATAATTAATGTTTAGTTTTAAATGCAGTCTTCCATTCATCACCTTCTTTCATGTGAATTTGATGGTATCCACTCTTTAAATCAATCTTAGTAAAGATAATAGTACCATGTAATTTGTCAAGCATGTCATCAAGTTTAGATATAGGATAGCAATACTTTACCTTTATAGCATTGATTGCCCTACAATTGGTGCACATCCTCCATCTTCCATCCGTCTTGGGTACGAGTAGAACTAGTACAATGCACAGGCTTAATCTCTCACAGATCCATCCTTTGCCAAGTAACTCCTCAACTTGTCTTTGTTGTTCCTTCATTTCCTCAAGTTTAGTCCTATATGGCGCTTTGTTGGGTAATGAAGCTCGGGAATGAGATCGATTTGATGCTCAATTCCTCTTAAAGGCAGTAATCCACTAGGTAGTTTCTCAGAAAACACATCTTGATAATCTTGCAAAAGGTTAGTGATAACACTAGGTAAGGAAACATCAAGTTCGTTAGTGATCAAGACTTCTTTGTAAAACCAGACAAGTAAAGATTGGTTAGAAAATAAAGCTTTTCTCACATTCTTGGCTTTGGCAATCATGCCTGTTTTTCTCTTCTTTCTTACCTCGATAGCCGAATGTTCATTGCGTTTTTCCTCTCTATTTTTTTCGGCCACAATCAAATCTTTCCCTCTTAGATTTTTGTTTTTCTCACCATACATCTCATATTCTTTTTACAAACTAATTTGGTTCTCATGCACTTGTTGACGCGTAAGAGGTGCAAGCGTTATCTTTTTGTTACAATGTACAAGAGAGTATTATTCAAGAAACCATCGAAAATGACTCTTTTGTCAAATTGCCAAGGGCGATCCAAGATGATGTGTGTAGCTTGCATTGGTACTGCATCACACATAATGTCATTTCATAATGACCAATGCAAAAAGAAACTAAAACTTGTTTAAGAACACGTACCTCACTACTGTTGTTCAACCATTAAAGCTTGTAAGGTCGAGAGTGCTCACTAGTGGCTAAGTTAAGTCTTTCTACCATTAATGGACTAGCAACGTTAGTGCAACTCCTTAGATCAACCACTAAGCTGCAGACCTTATTATTCACATGACATCTTGTGTTAAAAAGGTTTTCTCATTGAAACTCCTCTTTACTAGCTTGAGTAGTTAGTGCTCTTCTTTCTACCAATCCAACTTTATCACTAGTTGGTATTTCCTCCAATTCTTCATCTTCTTCAACTAATGGAGGCATGTCAGTGTGTTTCTCTTTCTCATTATCAGTAATGATTTCTCCATTAGGTAACACAATCATGGCTCTCTGATTTGGACATTGGCTTGCAAGATGACCAACACCTTGGCATCTCCAACACTTAGTGTCTCGATTCTTAGGTTTGGAAGTCTCATTTGCTGATTTTGGGACAACCTTTGAATTGGATTTGGAGTAGTTTGGCCACGGGTTGGACATGAAATCTTGCTTTGGTTTTGGGATGATTGAGCTACCCGATGGTTTCTCATCTCTCTTAGGCTGAAAATTTCGTTGATTTGAAGAGAGATTGAGAGGATAAGTTCTTGTTGCTCCTCTTGAACCTCCACTCAATCTTTATTGCTTTCTCGACCATGCCTCCTAGCTCAACGTAGTGCTGTAATTCTAATTGGTCAACAATCTCAGGTCTTAAACCATTCAAAAAGCATGCCATTGTTGCCTCTCGGTCCTCATTAATGTCCCTTAAGCATGAAAGTTTTCATGTCCTTGTAGTAGTCTTCCACTGTACGATTCTCTTGGGACAATGTCTGAAATTTTTGATACAAATTCCTAGGGGTGGCAATCGGGCCTAAATAGGGTTGGCGGGTCGGGTTGAGCCCCGGGTATAATAGAAGCTGGCCCGAACCTGACCCGCCAACCCGAAACGGGTCAGGATACCTGACTCGAACCCGAAAATTTCGGGCTAGCTAGTTGGTAGGTCGACTCGAAATGACCCAAAACTGAATTTTAATTTATTAATTTACCACTGTAATTTCTAATATAACAAAGTTCGCACAAAACTAATTGCATAATCAAGTAATAAATATTTAAATAAATAATCCCAAACCAAATCTAAAATAAATTAAACACCGTAAAAGTGTTTTATCCCAAACCAAATATAAAATAAATTAAAACAGTATAAAAGTAAAAAATAATATAATACATTATTTGTCCAAATATAATAATTTCAACTTCACACAAGTTAAATAAATTCATTTAGGATTAAGTGATTAATGCCTTTGGAAAAAAAGAATAACTTAGTTTAGTTAGATAAAATAATTTTTATGTTTATTAAATTATTTTTAATTCGTAAATGGGTTAGCAGGTCATATCGGGTCACCCACGGGTTGACCCGAATTCGACCTGTTTTCTTTTCGGGTTCGACCTGATTTTGACCCGAACCCGCGAAACCTCAACCCAAACCCATTAATTTCGTGCTAGGTTCGTGTCGTGTTTTCGGGTCGTGTCAGAAATTGCCACCCCTACAAATTCCTATGGTAGTGACTTGGTACAAATCGCTTTTTCATGATGCATTTCAACTCAACCCAAGTGGATACAGCTGGTTCACCACATCTCCTCTTGCTTGTAATGACCTGATCACACCATACTATGACGTGATCTGTGAATTCTACCACTGCCAATCTTACTTTTTGCTCCTCCGTGTAGTCATTGCAATCAAAGACTAATTCAATCCTCCTCTCCCATTCAAGATATGCGTCCAGATTGGATTTACCTTGAAAAGGTGGGATTTTCATTTTTATTCCTTTGATGGCATCTCCCACCGGTCTAGTGTTTCTCCTCAATTCTCATTGTCTATTGTCAAATTCGTCCTCGGAGTTAGAATCACTAAATTCATGCATGGGTCTATCACGGTTTCTCATGCTTCGGTGACTTCCTTTGGAACTACTTTGAGACATCTCCAATTTGTCAATTCGTTCATGCATGGGTTCAATTTTTTGATCCATAACACGTCCTAAATCACCTTTCAATCCTTCTATAAAAAGTTTAAAATTGAAAGTTGGGGAACTTTCTCCTCCGTTAGACATGTTTATATTTTAACCGGTAAGAAACACATTAGTATAAAAATGGAAAATTTACCTTACCACTCCCTCACGTGTTCTCTCTCTCTCTCTCTAGTGTATCACTCAAATGTTAAAACACTTTAATGATCTCACTAATCACTTTCCACGTCATTGGTTGCCTCACTTGAAGAAATCAAAATTTTCTCAAGGAGATTCAATCAAACTTTCACCAAGAAATCAAACAAGAATGTGGCATGTGAAGGCTGAGAATTTGGTGTAGAATGGACTGATTATAATAACTCAACAGACACTAAAAGGATGCTGAAAAATCCCAGGTTTGTTTCCTAAAGAACAAATGAAGATTTGGAAAGTTGTTGACTTTGACACAAGACTTAAATTAGAAAACTATGGACTACTTAAGAACCAAGACTGATTTGGATTAACTAGACTACTTAAATTCGAATATAAACTAGAAAAATGACAAAACACAAATATATAAGGCTGGACAATTTATTTGACTCGACTGGACAATAAACAAATGGCAAAAATTTTGGAACCTCGAAAGATTCACTCTGCTCGATTGTATAGCTGGCTGGAATTTGGAGTTCTAATCCGAATGGCTTTTGGATTCAATCCTAAGAAGCAAGATACTGTTCTAGGAAGTTTTTCTGGGTAGATTTCAGATTTATAACTGGAAAAAAGCCAACCCAAACCAAGCAAAGATTCTATGTATAGCTTTTGGAAGCAAAATTCCAATTGGCTTTCAGTTTCCAATTCCAACTTGGCTTCTTGTTGTTCAAGACTTGTGATCTGTTTGTGTTTCTTTTCCTTTTTTTTTCATGAATTCAAATTCTTCTTTTTTTTCTTTTGTTTTCAATTTGGATCACCAACTTAAGAATCAAGATCAAATCAACCGCAAGCAAGATCCCAAGAAACAGATTAGGGTTTTCAATGACTTCAAGATTTTGGATATTTCGGTTCAAGATATCAAGAAACCCTATTATGCATTCCAAGAACTTCAAGATTTTCAAGAAAGTATCCAACAAGGTTCAAGAAATTCAAGATTTTATCAAGAAACCTCAAGAACTTCGAACACTTCCAAGAAACAAAAGACAACCAGCCATGAATTCACTCTAAACACACAATAGCCCATGGATCGCCAACAAAACATAAGGGACAGTAATTTTTTTTTACTCTAGACGACACAAGATTCAAGGAACAAGATAACAATATACAAACAAGAGCAAGAAACATGACTTAAACAAGGAAACAAGAACGCGAACAGCAAGAAAGAAATAAAAACCCTAGCGGATCTATTAGGCTAAACGAAGAAATGAAGAACAATAAAAACTTACGATTGACACAAGAAAGATATACTTGATACCATCAACTAGCTCTAATGCCATGCTGATATGAACCCACCAGGATGGCCTGAACTTGTATCTCACAAAGCCCCGAATCTAAACGAATATATCGAGTTAAGATACAAAATACCTTGACCCTTCTAAGCCACAAAGATATGAACTAAGAAGATTCTTAACCCACAACTTAATAATTTAGAGAACTAAAATTGTTTGTAGAAGAATGCCACAACAAAGGATGTTACTTGGTTGATAAGTTTGAATTGAATACTCTTAGGAAATTCTCAAATATTCAAGCAAGGCTCTCTTAGACAAGAGGAAGTGAATAACTCGCAATAAAGCTGGAAATTCTTAATTATGTGAGGACCCAGACCGTTCGTAAGTTGATATTAGGGTTAGGGATAAGAAGAAAATCCTAATTTCCGGTTAAGATTGAAAACCCGCATTTTCTACATTTTCTGTATTAGAAAAGTTTCCCAGATAAGTTTTATGAGTAAATATAGTTGTAGAACGTATATCGGATGTGGGACCCACTAGTGTGGGAAGGTATAGGATTTAATCCATTTTGTATAGGTTAATTAATTTTAAGAAGGTTAGAAACCCTAAGTGAGCAAAATCCCTAATGTTATGATTTATTAGAAACTTTAAGTTGGGTTTAAACCCTAATTTTGCCCTTGACAAAAAGGTTATTGTTTAATTACTTTTATGTGGGATAAAGCATGCTTAAGTGTAAGTGATTAAGATGAGAAAGTGATTAGTGAGGTAGTTAAGTGTGATTACATGATTTAAAAGAGATTAAGTTATGACTTATGGAGTAAATTGAAAGATTATCAAATGTGTGAGGGAAATTGTATATGAAAGAGAAAGTTGAAGTGCAAGGGTGAAAACAACAAATAAAGCATTTTGTGATTGGTTAGCTATAAGAAATATCTCCCAAAGCTTTGACTATATGTTGTCTTACAACTTATAAGAAACAAGAGAAAACAAAACTAAGAAAAAAAAAGAAAGGAAGAGCCGAGAGAGAGTGTGAGAGCCGTGAGAAGAGAAGAAAAAAGAAAGCTTGCTTTGGTGCATCATTTTTGTTCTTCAATCTTGAGTTTGGATCTTGGAGAAACAACTTGAGCACTTGATTGTTGTGGGTGATCATCTACAAAGCTTGAATCAAAGGTAAGAAAGTTTATTTGAAGACTTAAGTTGATTATTGTTTGATGAACTAGTGGTTATTTTGGCATAGGACCCTAGTTGTGCTTGATTGTGGTACCTCTTATGCCTATCACATGTTTTTATGGAGTACTTTGGTTAATTTTAGTGTTATTTGGTTGCTGAAAATTCGGCCAAGAAGAGGAAA
>NW_020864234.1:0-63606 GCF_003713205.1 Coffea eugenioides
CTCATTTGCAACATAATTTCTGCTCACTAATCTCACTCATAACCACTCCAAATCATCTCCAAAATTAACCAAACTTGCACCACACCTAGCTTGACACTTGAGGATCATTTTGAGCTGCAAACAAGGGCTGGAAATCACGGTTTTTCTGGGGTAATAGAGGGCCGAAAATTCTGCTGAACATCAACCCAAAGTAAGTGATGATCCACTCTTGAAAACTTGAAGTTTGGAAGCTATCTTACCTTGTTAAGTTCATGCATGCATTTGGTTAGCTTGTGTATGGTGTAAAAATGTGATAGTGGGCTCTTGGAATTCCCACACTTGGGTTATTTTGCTGATGTGATGATTGATGGTGATTATATTGTTGGTTTAGTGGTTATAATGATGCATTAGTGGTGGGTAATTAGTAGAAACTTCATTGGGTGTAAGAAGCAAAAACTTCCGATTTTACCCCTGCCATGTTCGGCCATTTCCAGGCCAATTTTTAATGGTTTAATGGCTTGAATTAGATGTTTATAGGATGTATTAGATGTGTGAAAAATTTCATTGGAAAATATTGAGGTTTGATTGAGCAAATGAATTTTTCTTGAGAAACTAGCAATCTGGAAAACTGTTCGCGTATGATTCTGACCAGTGGTAGTATTTTGGCTGTAACTCTGTCCTCAGATGTCGAAATCATGTGCCGTTTGTGGCGTTGGAAACTAGACATTCCTGGCTTTAATTTGGTATAAATGACGTTCTATTCTTTGTGAAGGCAGCCGAACCAAATGTTTTAAGTTCGCTGTCCCTGTGCTCTTCTGTTCATCTGGAATGAAGTGTTCAGGCAGCAACTTGATGCCCGATTTTGAACCAGATTGGTGCCGAATTTGGAAATGATTTCTTCTGTGATATTTTACCCCTATGAACTTATTTTCCAACGGCATAAGCCATGCTCGATTTCGAGTTAAATTGAATGAGTTGTGACTGAAACAAGTGGACTGCTCTGTTTTGGAAAAACCCTAATGTTGGACTGGTTTGGAACAAGATATTGGAGTGAACTTGTTAATTGATGTTCTTGATACTAAACACTTACCAAAGGCATTATGGATGTTTCTTAGGCCTTTATTTCACAAATGAACCATGATTGTATAGTTTGCTTGATTAGACGTTTTGAATTGGGTAATGAAAGTCTCAAGGCAGATTGCCTTATAACTTTCCTGAACTTTGGTTGACTAATTAACTATCTTACCGAAAGTATTTTTCCCTGAAATTTTATAGAGTGGTACCTTTCATATGGGAGTAAAATACTGCAATTGTACCAATCCAAGTTTTCGTTTTCTATACCCAATTAAAATTCTAGTGTTGGAGGTCAAAACTGGAAATTCTTCTTCAGTCTTGAATTCTTCCTCACTTGGGGCTATATATCTTGGTATGCTCGAAACTCCGATTTCTCAATCCGTTGTTTGTTATTATCTTGGATTGCAACACTATTTGATTTTCCAATTCAAAGTTTAGTTCAAAAGCAGGAAATTTTACTGAATTTTCCAAATTGGCCAAAAAACCCAACCTTGAAACTGTCTTTAGTATTCTACAGCAGTAAACGTTTGATCCAACTTTTGAATACCTTCCATTTCGAATCATGGAAAGTGTCTTCTAGAAACTTTTGTAGTACTCGGAATGTAGTTTCCAATGGTATCAAGCTTTCCAATTTGGACCTACGTAGTGCAAGATACGATTTTTCTAGAATTGACACCCAAAGCTAAAAATTGGACAATTTTCTTAGAAATGAGATTTTGGAAACCTTGCCTTCTTTTCTCTATACGATTGAGCATTTTGACTCGATTTCATGAAAAATGTTAGTCTCTTTCTTATAACTTTTAAAACTTTTACTCTTGAGCCTCGATTATTAATATTAAGGCCCAATTTCATGAATTCCCTTTAGATTGTCAAACCTTCTTGATAAGTAGGAAGTTCTAAGTGATAGTTATAATAGTTAATGTATTTGCTCAGGCGCTCAAGGGACCTTCAAGAAGAACTGCGAAGTGGACGCCTTAGACACTTGTTTGAGCTATTTACTCTCTTGTTGCTATAGGTGAGTGTTTCCATATAGGAATACTTAATTGGAATAAGTCTATGACATGCATACCCATGATTATTAAGTGTTAAGTGCTATATGTTAAGTATTTACCACACTCATGCGTATCTGAATAAGGTATACTTGAATTACTCGACATGAAATACCTGAAATATGTATATTTGAACTATTCGATATGAAATGCTTAAAGAGCATATTTATGTGATTACTTGAAATACTAGATATGAAATGTTTGGAGAGCATATCTACATGATGTGTTTAAATGATTAATTATGCTATGACAGCATAAGTCGGTTGGAGTGAATCTCCTCGACTCTTATGTGGAAAAAGTGAAAATCGGCCAATGGTGGCCTATTAAAATGACATATGTCTGCCAATTAACCGTAATTACCACCGTTTACCGTTTATCGTGTTTACTTACCGTTTTCTAATCCATTCGGCTACTTGCTTACTTGATTATCTGCTTACGTGATCACCAACTTACTTGATCACTTGATTATCATGAATCGCATGTTATATGAAGTTGTCCATCATTGTTAGGCGAGTGTGTACTTTACCTCACTCGACCTACTCAAATGATGAATTTTACCTTTTGCCGAATTACTTGATTACTTGTGCATGTTGTAAGCTCTAAGCTAAACTTGGGCCCTGCCTCGGTTACTGACCTACTCGAGCCAGGACTGGGCTCGGTCGGGTAGGTTGGAACCCTGGACAACCGTTTCGGTATACTCGAGTATTACCACTGGAGGGATAAGGTGATGGCCAGTCAAACCGAGGGGATCCGGAAGTCATAAGGTGCAGATGACCGACAGAGTTCCACTGGAACACCGTATCCTTCAATGTGTGTTTATTTTACATAATGATAACCGTTTTATGAAAACGTGCCATACCTATGATATGCTCAAATTACCTGTACAATGATTATTGCCTCATGATAACATGCCATTGTGTAACCTTGAACCATGCGTATGATATGCCCAACTTATTTGATTTATTTGAACTGTTAGAGTGTCTTGGAACCTCACTGGGCTGTGTAGCTCATACCACGTTGTGGATTTCTTTTACAGGGTTCGAGACCAAGGGTGCTCGTGAGTAGTACTAGATTGTTTTCTTTTGAAGACTTTAAGTTATATTATAACGGATGGCTATAGTACCCCTTTTCCATGGGTTGTATTTAAGCTTGAAAGCCTGCATAATTGTAAGTGTGAGATCTTTAAAGTATTTCGAGCTTTTGAATGATTAAAGATTGTAGTGAGTCCCGGCGAGAGCTGGGCAGGCGTCCCGCGGATACCCTTTGGTTCGCCTTAGGGAGAAGTGGGGGCGTCACACCTCCACCGTTGTCACTTGAAAAAGCAGGAATTGGCTTCACTAACCCAATTAGCAAAGGACGCATTGAAAGCTGTTGAGGAATCTGTGAAACGAGAGTTCGCTGTTGCAGAATCTGTGAAAAGTCAGCTTAATGCATCATCACAATCTCCTACAAGAGGTGTTGCAGAACAGCCCTCAGATGCTTGCCAGAACAGAGCAAAGATAGTTATTACGATCCAGGACAAGGATGGACCCAAGCAATTTAGAGTTTTCGTGGATGATAAATTTGAGAGACTCTTCAAGATGTATGCCGACAAGGTCAAGCTTGATTTACAGAATCTAGTTTTTTGTTTTGATGGAGTAAAATTAGTCCTACTGCCACCCCTACTGGGCTTGAAAATTGAAATGGAGGAGAATGACAGCATCGAGGTGCATGTGAAAAGAAAATGATGTAGAGTGGTGGCAGACTGACTTCGGTGTGCAAGACCTTTTTGCTTTACAGAACTTTCCTTTTGTCTGCAACTGTATAGTAAAGAATTTCTGTTAGGAAATGACTGAAATCTTAGGGAAAATGAACTTGAACTTGTTACCTTATTTGGATTGCTATTAGTCAGGGATTAAACATGTATGAAATTTCTATTTTATAAATTTTGTGAGTTTGGATGAATTTGGTGATTTGTTTGATGAATTGGATATAAATTTAGATGATTGGATTTTTAGTTATATTTTGTAAATTTGATTTGCAGGAATATATATATATATATGTATATGACGTATATATGCCGTCATCCGATTCGACCCCCTATCGATCCCGGTCGAATCCATTGACCCCTGACCCCTGAGCTCGGCCGAGTCGACTCTCGGTCCGAGTCTGAAAACATAAGTTTTGTTTAGGACTATCAATGGGGCTGGGCTAGTCCGAGCTCAACTCGTTTGGCCCGACAGAAAGCCCAATGGATTCGATCATTTAGTGAGCCGGTCTGAGTTTGAGCCTAAAAATTAGGCCCGAATTAAATATGAGCCGAGTTTGGGCCTTATTAGGCTCAAACCCGATATAGACCCGACCCTTTAATTACCTATATATATAATATTTATATTTTGATATTATGTATAATTATATATCCAAATATATTATTACTAAATACTAAATATATATATAAATTACAAAACACAAAAATACATCTAAAGACTCTTTCATGAGTTTTCTTGAGAGCCAATATTAGTAATGCATAACTAAATCTCTAACTTTTCTTATTAGTTGAGTAAATTTTTGTATTGGTATAATATTGGTTGATTTCTTTTTGGTCAACAAACACAAAAATCATCAAGCATATTTGGATTTAAATCACAAGATTATAAAAAAAGTTTCAACTTTTAAAGATATATTGGCTTATGATCACATGTTTTATTACTATTTTTCATGCATTTTGAACGAAATAAATATAAATATTATTGAAAAAAATTTTGGTTTATATACTTGTTAAGAACTAATATTTGTTCATGTTTAGTTTTAATATTATAGTCTTGTAAATGTTAAATTAGTTTTACAACTTAATAGTTATAGTAATTATATTAAGAAAATTAAGGAGTAATAAGTGAGTTTGGGCTAAGCCCCATTAAGGCTCACAACCCGAATATTATGTGAGT
Organism: Coffea eugenioides; assembly: GCF_003713205.1. Taxonomy (NCBI): domain Eukaryota; kingdom Viridiplantae; phylum Streptophyta; class Magnoliopsida; order Gentianales; family Rubiaceae; genus Coffea; species Coffea eugenioides. The sequence goes on from NW_020864234.1 coordinate 5,027, forward strand.
TGAGTATGAGTTTCACATTTATGAACCCGAAACTCATAGCCCGAATCCCGAAAATGTATCAAATTAAATGAGTTGAACTTGAGCACATCAAAGCCCAGCTCATTAGGCCCGATTAACAGGCCTATTTTGTGTACATAATAAAAGGGACTGCTGCTGAGTTGCTTGTGTTTCCAAACTCTCTATTAGCCAGGGGCCGATTGCCCCAGAGATCAGACATTCTATTGCCCTTATATCATGAACTAGCTAGCCAATCTAATTCCACATCTTATGGCATATTTTGACCAAGATGTATGCCCAGCGAAAGCCATCTGCAATATTGCCACTAAGATTATGCTCCGACTGAAACAGCAAATGACAAATATCCTTTCTACTACAGAGAAACAGGTTCTTCGTGAGCTTTCAACGAGGCCATTTCCTGGAGGAGGAATTCACCCCTTGACTAAGTACATAATTCATTGAGCTGTTTTATGTTCATAGGGAATCCTTAACTGAGTTGGTGGCTAGACCCCAAGGTTCCAATGACGACCGAGATCCTCCAGAAGTACCGGGTTCACAAGAAATGGACAAAGGGCTAATTCCCCTAAAGAGCCATCTTGCTCGAGTTATCGAGTTTTTACTGTATAACTTGAAATTCAAGCCCAACTTCTATGGACAAGAATCTCTTCGTTGTGTGTTCATGATGAACAATGTTAGCTCTGTTTCTGAGATGATTAAAAGTTCCAAGGAGTTGGAAGAACTTATTGGCACTCACCTGCAGATGAAATTAAGAGAAAAAGTGGAGCTGGCAAAGACTGATTATTTCCATAGAAGTTGGGGCGATATGTGCACTTTTTTAAAAGGTGAAGGATTAAAATTACATTTTAATTGTGATTTCTTTCCTGGAAGGTCTACAAGAGTTGTGAAAAAAAAGTTCAAGACCTTCAATAGTATGTTTGAAGATATTCTTCAGACTCAAGAACGATGGATAGTACCAGATCAGCAGCTGCGGATGAAACTTCTTGAATGCATATTGGCTAAGCTGATTCCGGCCTATAATCACTTTCTTGAGCGGCTAAGCCGAGTACACAAAGTGAAGCGTGTGAGTGAGTACATAAAATATTCTGTCAAGGACTTGGAGACCAAGGTGCTGGATATGTTTCAGAATAAGTATTGAAGATTTGGTTATTAATACTTCAGCTCTATTAGATGTCAGTTTGAACAGGTTATATGTATTAGCTATCGCAATGTACTTCTCACCAAATAAAAATCCTTCAATCGTATGTGTAATGTTTATGAATGAGAATCCACTATATGTTTTTACTAGACTGTGAAGTGAGGATGAATTTCTGTTCTCCGGGAGGAGGGAGGGGGCGGAAGAGGAAGAGGGAAGAGGAGGAGGGAGGAAGTAGGGGAAGGGAGAGGGAGGAGAGAGAAAAAAGGAGGGGATGGTGACAGTGAAGCAGTGAGGAGCAAACAAGGGTGGCGGTCGTGGTAGGTGAGAGAAGAAAGAATTTGTATTTGTATTTATTCATTTATTTATTATTATGTGTATTTGAGATTGCGTGTATTTTTAGAATATATTATTGTAGATTCCAAATACAAAATCTATGCCCTGTTTGGCACATGAGTTTTTTGTCAAGTTTGTCTGCTACAAGTTTTTTAAAAATTTTAACTATAGTAATCTCAAAAAACTTCTCAAAGTTTTTAAACTATACATTTAAAAATATTCAAAATTTTTTTAAAAAACTTCTACAGTAAGTTACAGTAAACTTTAAACAAACACTCAAAAAACTCACTTGCCAAAATTTTTTGAAAAAACTTCTCGATCCAAGTTCGAGTCCTAGTTTTTTTTTCTGGTTCTTCAACACCTCCACTTCCTCTTAAGCCTAAATCAAAGTATCTAAATCAACACGTGAATCCTAGAAGTTATGAGCATCAAAATATTTGCTGAAAGTTCTGTGATTTATATTATTTCTCCTTATTTTCCTCTTTTTCTTCCTAGAACTTTTTTGCTGTCTTTCACTTTCTCTCTATTGCACTTCACAGTGAACAATTGCATATCGATCGAGTGGGTTCAAGCTTTTATGAGATTAATATTGACCGTAGCACCCTCAATTCATACTTTTTCAAACAAATAGTTGCGTGTTGATAGGGGCATGCGTTCGTAGGACCCTCGAGTTTCATTTTATTCGATCAAGGACTTCTACAATCGTCAGTCGGAATTGCATTGTTAAGTGTATACCAAAATGACAAATATGGATATTAAAACATAGATTAATTTTTTATGCACTAATAATGTACACATTTTTTCAATTTGAATTTGAAACTCAAATTTTACATAAGTGTCGTATATCCAACTGTAATAGTATGTCAGTGTATATAAAATTTACTCTAATAACACTTGGATACAAATTTTAGTAAGTAAATAAATTTGTCACGCTTTTGCATGTTGTTGTGTTAGCATTACTTATTATTTTAGTGTTTACATTTATCATGATAGTAGCGACATTGTACAATACAATCATCATTGATAATTGCAAAGGCTCTTAACCCCTTATTTCAAATGGACCGACATGGATCTATTCCGTTGTGAAATGTGAAGTGTGAATTTGAGATTTGTTTATAAAAAGAAAAAAAAAACTTGAGACTTGAAAGTTGGAATACCAGACGTAGTGCAGTTTGACTACTGCGGGGCACTACATTGAGTTTAATGTTAAGAAGAAAAGTTCTGAAATTACGAACAAAAAAAAGACACACACACACACACATTGATTTGCACTACATTGTGTTTCATGTTTAAAAAAATGGCAAATGAACTGGGATGGTTGCCAGTTGAACTGTCTCGGAATGGTTTTGTGCATTTGAACAGAATGTAAGAAATTTTTTTGATTGCATTTTTCAAAAAGTTTTTGGGGAAAAATTAATATAATATTTTTAGAATGTGATGCATGTTATGCAAAAAGTTGATTGGGAAATATGTAAATGGAATATTGCTGCAAAACAAGAAATTTTTTTTTCCAACGAATAGCAATCCAAACAGGGCCTATGTCTTCTATTTAATTAGGTAAATCAATTTGAATGTAGTGTAACAAAGAATAGTTTTTGTGAACTCCAAACATGATGTTAGAAAATGATGTACACCATATGATAGGGGCTTTACATTTTTCTTTATTGGAATCATGGCTTTTAACCTTGAGGAATGGTAATACAACAAATTTGGCCTTAGGCCACCAAAAACATTATAGCCAAAGAGTCAAAAATCATTGTCTTTAATAATTAACTGCAAAAATTCTTGCACTTCTTGCTCTTTTCAAGTTAAGCCTACACTTAAAGTTTTGAGGGCTGTTGGTGCTAAAGTGGAATGATATATACTTTAGTTGCTTTGCAAAAAAAGGCTTACAACTAGAGACTCAGAAGATAGGGTTGCATTAATGGAACTACTGATTGTATTCTGTACAAAGCTGTTGAGAAAACTATGGATCATTTGTTTTTCGAATGTTCCTTTGACTGCTATTGTATGGCAGAAAGTTCAAGCATTATGTTAAGAGCAATGTTTTAAAACCTAGCCCAGACCAGCTGGTCAAACCGGCCTTCTTTCCGGTCTAGATTTGCTTAAAAAACCAGTTAGTATCAATTTACATTTAAATCAGTTAAATCATCCTGTTCAACCATTGAACGGTTGACCCGAAACAGTTTTATGAAAACTGACCAGTTCAATATCCAAGCTTAATTAAGCTAACAATTTTGAATTTGGTCAACTAATCTCATTAATGACATTCCAAATTTAATATTTTACCAATTGCCCATGCATAATTATCTCTAATTAATTAGAAAATAATAATTATTGCCTTATTCTACTCATTTCTCCCTTCCCTCCATGATTATATATTAACTCTTGTTTAACATTTATAACATATAATTAACTATATTAGTTTTTTTTTTCAAAATCTCGAATGCATTTCATTTATTTGTTAATGCCTTTTAAGTGTTTCAATTTTTATCATATAAACTAGTACTCATGTAATTTGGGAAAATTAAAAATATATGAAATAATACTATTAAAATCCGTTAACTTATAAAAGCTATTTTTGAGTCTCAAACAAATAATGCTACTTAGACTAATAGAATAAGAATTGAAGTGATTACATTTAATAATATGCCTTAATTTTCTACAAATATTTGTTTTTTTAGATGTTTAATATTTATTAATAATATTTATGATATCACGGGTTAATAATAGTCAATCCAACGATTGAATTAGTGACCTTTGATCCATTCATTTTTCTGGATCAATAAACGGTTTGGGTTTTAGAACCTTGGTCAAGAGGATAGGAGTGCTAACCCATGGTCTATTGAGCTCAGATGGATATGTCAGCGTTGGAATTCCAAGTGGTTCGTTTAGGTCAAACGAATCGGCTCGCGAGCGGCTCAATTCGAGCTCGAGTTGATCGAGTCAAAGTCGAGCTCGAACTCCAACTCAAAATATGAAACTCGTCTCGCGAGTTCGAGAATATATATATATATATATTTATTTTAATAGTAAAATTACATAATATCCTTAATATTTATTATTTATTAAGAAAAAATTATTATTTTATTTATTTATTAAAAAATAAAAAAAATTTATTTTTAATTTTTCGAGTTCAAGCTCAGCTCGAATCAAGTCGAGCTCGAACTCGAGCTCGAGCTTCAAAATGGTCAGCTCGTTGAGCTCGAGCTCGAGTTCGAGTTCGATAAAATTAAGTCAAGTTCGGCTCGATTAAGCTAAAACTCTACTCGGTTCGGCTCGTTTGCAGCCCTAGGTTCGTTGACAGGTTCAAAAGGTTGGTTTTAGCTATTACAATCTATCAGGTTTGGAAGGCTAGAGACGAGGCTATTTTCAAGAATGTTCCCACTACTACTAATGGAATCCTTGCAACTATTGTTGATTCTGTTAGGCTTGCTGGAGCCTCATGGTGAATTGGGATTTGGCTGTTGAATACGGTATAGCACATAGATGTTTTGAGAGTAGACGAATAACTTTTATAAATAGTATAGATACCTTACAAAGTACTTGATGTAACTGAGTAATCTTGCTCCTTGTACAGGCTTACTGTTCTATCAATGGAAAGTTTATCATTTGCCCAAAAAATAATAATAATTTATCGTCTGGGGACCAAACCATGCTAATCCACTATTTCAGGATGTTTTGTTTTTGTTGAAATATGAGATTTAGCATATAGCAAGGTGATCATAAGGCCGCTTAGTTTTGGCTAACATAGCTCTATGTACCATCTCAGCTTCCTAATTCCTAGACCCCCTTTCTTTTTTGGTTGTGTTATAATATCCCAATTTATGAGGTGCATTCGTCTCTTCGAATCTCCATCACCCCAAATGAAGCCCTTAATCTTCTTCTCAATCTTGTCTATTAGAGAGCTCGGCAGCAAAGATGTTTGCATAGCATAAATAGGTATCGTGGTCACTACAGTCTTCACAAGTAATGTTCTAGCAGCAAAGGATAGACATTTACTCTTCCACCCCTGTAGCCTCTTATTGATTCTTTCCAGAATCCCTGCATAAGTCCCCTTATTAATTCGGCTATGTAGCAGCGGCATACCTAGATAGTTCCCTAGATCAGTCATTAATCCAACTCCCGTTCTCCTACTCATTTCCTCTGCTACCTTTGTTGGAACATTCCCTGAGCAATACATCTTGGATTTAGCAACACTTATTTTCTGTCCTGACCCCTCACAGAACCACTATAACACTCTCTGTAAAACATCTGCTTGTTGCAAACTCGCTTCTGCAAACAATATCAAATCATCTGCAAAAAACATATGTGAGATTATCGGGCCTTGTTTCTCAACCTTGATTGGCCTCCACCTTCCTTCTTCCACCTCCCTACAATAGCGAATTTTGTCCAAAAGTTTACCTTTTGCGATGAAATTGTATGTTGGTAAAAATACTTATTTTTCATAGCAAATAATGCATTTTTGTAGCAAAAAATTTTAGATTTTGCCTTCAAGTCCATTGATTTTCCAACAAAAGTCTTATTTTTAACTACGAACTTTTTATTGTCAATTGTTTAATATTTGCTATGATTATTTTTGTAGCCAACCATGACAACTTTTTGTTATGCAAATAATTGTAGTCAATTGTACAAAATTTGCTATGTTTTTTTTTCTGTGCAAATAATCGTATTCAATTGTACAAAGTTCGCTACTTTTTTTTTGCTACGTTTATTGTGAGGTGTGGCCCGAGAGTTTTTATCAATTACTTCTGTGGAGCTTTGATAGTTCTTTGATGGAGGCTTGGAGGCATGTTCTGAATTCAACCAAAAATTAGTTAGATTTTGGTGATTTTGAGGTCAAAGATGTTTTCACCGTCCAACTCTGCCCCAACTCATCGGAGTCATACCACACTATTAGGATCTAAGTGCGGAATAAACAACTATTGAGTTATCAAGTACACAACAATTTAATGACAAATAAACCACAAGTATGAAAGATAAATGACACACAATATTTAACGTGGTTCCACTCCATCGTTGAGCCTACATCCACGGAGAAAAATCCGTTCTTTATTATGAGAGGAAGACCCTATACAAGAATACAATTTGAACCCAAATCCGACCCTTGTATACTATCTCTCATCTCCCAAGAACCCTCTCTCACACCCCATGTATAAAATTACATGTTGTCTCTTGTGTGCTCTTGTGTGTCTTTTGTGTAGTATGCCAACCCACCTATTTATAGATGACATTATTTGGCCAAAGCTCAAATAATAATAGAAAACCAATTCTAGTTTCTAAACTTACACAAAATAGGAAACAACTTTTAATCCTAAACAAAATAAAAAATTCCTTGACTACTACTTCAAGTAACTAAAATCAATTAAGAAACTAGTTATTTCCACACAAAGCACGAAACCTACCTAAAAGAAATTAAGTCAATTTGCTAACAAATTTTCACCTTGGCGAAAATTTCTTTTAGCAACCATTTGCTATCAACTACCAAATAATATGCTATCGAACTATACACTCGAATCAATACAGTCCTGATACCAAATTGATTCAATCGACAAATGAACATGTATAGTTACCCCGAGTCCAACCTCCAGTTGACTCGTGAGAAGGTATCTCAATTCACCATCTCTTTTTGCATGATTTCTTCTCACCGCCACTTGCAATTTGGGATCCCCTTCTGTGAGTTCTAACCCTAACCATTGAGGCAACCAAGTGGTAAAATCACCATATTTCTTCCCATCCTCAGGACTGTCTCGCCACGTGTGGTTTCCAAGATTCCACCTAAAACGAAAAACTCGTAACTGTCAGAGTCTTCTGGCACATGAAAATTAGATCTCTTTGTTTCTTTGGGACACGTGCCATATCACCCAAGAACATAACTAAAATCTAAAATCCATCGGGATGAAGTATTAACCGTTGGAGGTGTGAGAAAATCTCCACCAATTCACGTCCAAAGTCAACATTGGATTCCACATTTTCCTTGACCCTTGAATCACCTGCCTAGATTCACCGTCAAGTATCTCCATGCTTTTCAACTTTCCATCCTTCACCATCAATGTTTTTTACCAAACCATTGAAATAAGGATATCACCTAATAAATTGTTCAGTTGGTAACAACCACTAATCCACTTGATTTCAATAGTCAACCATGATCCAATCATGAACCTTGCTCTATTGTCCGTGAGCAATCCAATCTCGCAACTAAGTTCTGATACCACTTGTTAGGATCCAAACGTGGAATAAACAACTATTAAGATATCAAGTACACAATAATTTAATGACAAACAAGCCACAAGCATGAATGATAAACGACACACAATATTTAACGTGGTTCGACTCCACCATTGAGTCTACGTCCACGGAGAGAAACCCGTTCTTTATTATGAGAGGAAAACCCTAAACAAGAATACAGATTGAACCCAATCCCAACCCTTGTATACTATCTCTTATCTCCAAACAACCATCTCTCACACCTCATGTATAAGACTACATATCGCCTCTTGTGTGCCCTTGTATGTCTCTTGTGTAGTACCCACTTATTTATAGATGACATTATTTGGCCAAAACCCAAATAACAATAGGAAACCAATTCTAGTTCTTAAACATACACAGAATAGGAAACAACTTCTAATCTTAAATAAAATAGAAAATTCCTTTACTATTTCAAGTAACTAAAATCAATTAGGAAACTAGTTACTTCCACACAAAGCAAGAAACCTACTTGAAAGAAATTAAGCCAATTTCCTAACACACACAATATTGCTTGGGTGTTTGTGGGGAAAGAAAAAAAAAACAATGTTAGATCCTACCTGATGCAGTGTTAGGGCATCCACAATGGAATTCACGTGCCACATCAGCATTCAACTATCTCCTGTTTTATTATACTCTCATTTATAATGGATTACACTCCACACGGTATAATAATATGGGTCCACAATCAACTCAAATATTTAGTTTAACAATGCACAACTCATATCCCATAAATAAATAAGCTCTCGTGCATGTTGCTTGATCTGATCATCATTCCACCCGCTATGATGTTCTCCATCCAATCTATTGTAGTATTGGTTGAATTTGTTGACCATCCGACTCAACCAATGCCAATGTGATTTCATAGCTTTATATTTTCTTGGTGGCCCAAATTGTCGATTCTCATTAATGTAGTTGGTGACTCGTTTCTAGAAACTCTCATCATTTTGGGAGTTACCCACGATGCTGCAATTAGAAATTGTGAGCCAAGCACTTGCAAGCATCTTGTCATCATCCACACTCCATGGAACGTGTTTACAATCAGGTTCTTTCACCGCCTCATTGGTGAGAGTAATGTTTTCTACCCCACATTGTATTGAATGCGGTGGAAATTGAGAGTTCGACATTGATTACATTGGTGTTGCATTTTCTTGCTAGCCGGCGAAATTAAAATCCTTCTTATCTTTGATGGAATTTTTGAACCTCCACAACCCATCCCAAGGTTATAATAGTCGTGATTTCCCATAGTCGGATTAAAATAAGTAGGTGGCGGATACATGAGAATTGGATATGGAAAATTTGGTGAATTTTAGAAATTTGATGGATGGTTGAAAGTGGATAAATTTAGGGGATATGCATAATTTTGCATATTTGTAGGAACACCAGAAAATGAGAAATTTGGGTAATTTGGAAAATTTTGGTGGTTTTGATTTTGTGAGGAGGATGAATTTTCTATATTTGGAGCATTTAACATATTTTTAAAACTACTAAAATTTTCATCCGTAATCACAAAATATTGAAATTTTAGAAAATTGTTCAAAGAGGTCATGGAAAATGAGTGAGAGAGTAAGAGAAATAATAGAATAGAATAGTGAGATATGAAAAAAAAGGTGTCTTGTGTGTTTATATAGAGAGAACCAAAAAATGACCATTAAAAAAAATTGAACGTTAACTTGCACCATAAAATTTTAGTTGTTGTTCATGTTTAGCCAAAAGGTGTAATGCTCATTACACTGCCATTGTGGCCGTGTAACGGATATCTCCCATGACACGCTATTGAAGTTGCTCTTAGTTGTCTGGCACAGGTTACTAAGTCCTACAATATAATATTCCCATCCATTCTTTGATTACAACTAGTTTTTCAGCCCTGACGCCGTGCGTCAGGTAGTTGAGACTCATTATTTTGCTGTTATGTTTGTGTGTTTTTTTTTCTTTGTTAGATATAGTAGTCATGTGTGTGAGTGTGTGTTTTTTCCTAATTGCACAAAGAAACATGACTTTGAAATCAAGTTATCTTACATTCTTAATATAGCATTAATTAGTAAGTAATGCCTAAAATTAGGCAAAACTAAAAGGCATGATTATTTAACATTCTTAATGTAGCATTAATCAGTAAATAATGCCTAAAATTAGGTAGAACTAAAAGGCATATGGCTATACATGTCTCCTAATCAGGATTTCATGTTGGATCCTATTCTTTTTGTTGAAATTCAGATGATTGTTTGATTGATAGATTAAAAGTGTTTAAGAATGGAGGGTGCAACAATGGTTTCTTTGGACAGGACATCATTTATTGAAAATGAGTCTGGACTCTCAATATTGAACAACTTTAACTTGCAAGGATGAATATACATATTTTCTTATTTTTCTTTCTTTCTTCCCTTTTTTAGGCTGTCTATGTCATTTTTTTTTTTGGAGATTTTGATGATTTTGGATTTGATAATTTGTATGGGAGGCAACACTTTATGTGGTGAGTACGAGGAGCATGGAATAACCTCTTTGAATCTTCACTAAGCTTAGATATATACAATATCTAATATTTCTTGAGCTTAAAATTTTTCTTTTCTACTTTCAAGGTTTTTGGATTTATAATTCTTACTTATTTGATGATTCTTTCTCTTCCTTGGTTGATGATTTTTTTTGGTAATCTATATCATAAGCTGCAAAATTATAGGTTATTTTGTGTTCTTAAATCATGTGCTAAAATAGGTGAGTTTCTCTTTTCTTTTTCTTTTTTTTTAATAAAAGTGGTATTCAAAATTAAGAGATAATTGGAAACTTTAAATAGTGAATTCAAAATCAACTTGCGTTTAAGGATAGGTTAGAATAAAATGCTAAGAAATAACTAGTGGAACTATTCTATCAAATGGGGGTAATAAACTCGTGTTTAAGGTTAGAAAATATGTATTTATTGAATCATTTTTTCATGCTCGAAAGAAAAAAGTTGGGCCGATTGTAAAAATTTAAAAACTATAATCCATTTCTTAAATTACACTTTTTTTATGAAGAAAGTTTATCCTTTTGCAAAAAAAAAAAAAAAATTCACATGGGGACCCTTATATATATATTTTTTCAAAACAGAAAGACCCTCTAACCATTTTAACTGAAGAAACAACCGGGCAGCAATTTGCAGCAAAGTGTAAGGTTACATCGCCCACTCACCACTGATCTTAATTTGTGAGGCGGTCTTAATTTCCATGCAATAAACTTCGCAAGCGGAGTTAATTTAATTTTTTTTGTTAGTAAGAGGAGCTAATTTTAATTTGATGGTGCTAATTTGAATGTAATATATTTCGTACAATCGGAAAGTTAACTAGAAGCCAGCCTGATATCTATGAATGCTCGCAAATGGGAACGCACACCTGAAGAAGGAAAGTAAACGCACGCCAACCACTCCAAAATGTTTCTTGCCCCACCAACAATACTAAATGCCCTCAAAGTTGGCGAAAATTACTGGATAACCGGTCCACTCACCACTGCCACCAAATACCCAAATTGTCTGTGCGAATTTTCAGCAGGAATTGCTGACTGTCACAATCGTCCGCGTGAAATTTCAGGAAAGCCACTCCCACCCATCAACAAAAGACCAAAATGCCCCTCAAAGTCACAACAATAACGGCATAACCGGCTCATTCTGTACTGTTCATAAGCGATCCCCGCTTTATATGTATAAGATTTCCAACCCCATTTTTGCATTCCTGAGCACTTCTCCTAGCCGGCATTTCCACAACCCCCTCCTGCAAACTTTTTAGCAAAGTCAAGAGAGGACACAATTACAGTAGGGAGACATTGGGACTTTGATTTCACCCATCAAGTATGGATTTGACAAAAGATCCACTCCCAATTTGCAGTGAAAACAAAGTCAACTTTGATCATGTGCAGGCTTCCCAAATCCCCTCTTCCCAACTCAAGCTCCAGTTCCTAGACGTATTATTCAACCCCAAGTACACCATAGGTGCAGATCAATTCTTGAAGAGTTCGAATAATTCAGTGTATCTTTCAGCTTCCATTACAGATAGCTCCACCATCACATTGCACTACGAAGACTACGAGGGCCATCACGCAGTCTTTAGTGAAGAAGGTATAAAAACTCTTAGGTGTATTGCAGCAACGTTGAGCTCCAGAAGTGAATTGGCTGACTGTGTTCAGATGTATACCGAGCATCGAAAGGATGTAGTCAACCTGGTATATGTGAGGCTCCGTGAGAAATTGAAGGTAGAGACAGTCTGTGTTTTTATGTTCTCGGATGAGTTGAGTGAGAAAACCCAACGGTGGATACAAGTAGCCAAGATTTGCGTAGGCACCATTTTTGGAATAGAGAAGTGTTTCTATGAGCAAATTTTTGGAGATCTGGGATCATTCGAGGATTCTGCTACTAACGGTTTTGTGTACATAATAAAAGGGACTGCAGCTGAGTTGCTTGTGTTTCCAGACTCTCTATTAGCCAGGGGCCGATTGCCCCAGAGATCAGACATTTTGTTGCCCTTATATCATGAACTAGCCAATCTAATTCCACATCTTATGGCATATTTTGACCAAGATGTATGCCCAGCGAAAGCCATCTGCAATTTTGCCACTAAGATTATGCTCCGACTGAAACAGCAAATGACAAATATCCTTTCTACTACAGAGAAACAGGTTCTTTGTGAGCTTTCAACGAGGCCATTTCCTGGAGGAGGAATTCACCCCTTGACTAAGTACATAATTCATCATATTGAGCAGATTTACGTTCACATGGAATCCTTAACTGAGTTGGTGGCCAGACCCCAAGGTTCCAATGACGACCGAGATCCTCCAGAAGTACCGGGTTCACAAGAAAAGGACAAAGGGCTAATTCCCCTAAAGAGCCATCTTGCTCGAGTTATCCAGGCTTTACTGTATAACTTGAAATTCAAGTCCAACTTCTATGGACAAGAATCTCTGCGTTGTTTGTTCGTGATGAACAATGTTAGCTCTGTTTCTGAGATGATTAAAAGTTCCAAGGAGTTGGAAGAACTTATTGGCACTCACCTGCAGATGAAATTAAGAGAAAAAGTGGAGCTGGCAAAGACTGATTATTTCCACAGAAGTTGGGGCGAAATCTGCACTTTTTTAAAGGGTGAAGGATTAAAATCACATTTGAACTGTGATTTCTTTCCTGGAAGGTCTACAAGAGCTGTGAAAAAGAAGTTCAAGACCTTCAATCGTATGTTTGAAGATATTCTTCAGACTCAAGAAAGATGGATGGTACCAGATCAGCAGCTGCGGATGAAACTTCTTGAATGCATATTGGCTAAGCTGATTCCGGCCTATAATCACTTTCTTGAGCGGCTAAGCCGAGTACACAAAGTGAAGCGTGTGAGTGAGTACATAAAATATTCTGTCAAGGACTTGGAGACCAAGGTGCTGGAAATGTTTCAGAATAAGTATTGAAGATTTGGTTATTAATACTTCAACTCTATTAGATGTCAGTTTGAACAGGTTATATGTATTAGCTATCGCAATGTACTTCTCACCAAATAAAAATCCTTCAATCGTATGTGTACTATTTATGAATGAGAATCCACTATATGTTTTTACTAGACTGTGAAGTGAGGATGAATTTCTGTTCTCCGGGAGGAGTGAGGGGGTGGAAGAGGAAAAGGGAAGAGGAGGAGGGAGGAAGTAGGGGAAGGGAGAGGGAGGAGAGAGAAAAAAGGAGGAGGTGGTGACAGTGAAGCAGTGAGGAGCGAACAAGGGTGGCGGTGGTGGTAGGTGAGAGAAGAAAGAATTTGTATTTGTATTTATTCATTTATTTATTATTATGTGTATTTGAGATTGCGTGTATTTTTAGAATGTATTATTGTAGATCCAAATACAAAATCTATGTCCTGTTTGGCACTTGAGTTTTTTATCAAGTTTGTCTGCTACAAGTTTTTTAAAAACTTTAATTATAGTAGCTCAAAAAATTTCTCAAAGTTTTTAAACTATACATTTAAAAATATTCAAAAAATTTTTTAAAAACTTCTACGATAAGTTACAGTAAATTTTAAATAAACACTCAGAAAACTCACTTGCCAAAATTTTTTGAAAAAACTTCTCGATCCAAGTTCGAGTCCTAGTTTTTTTTCTGGTTCTTCAACACCTTCACTTCCTCTTAAGCCTATATGATCAAAGTATCTAAATCAACACGTGAATCCTAGAAGTTATGACCATCGAAATATTTGCTGAAAGTTCTGTGATTTATATTATTTCTCCTTATTTTCCTCTTTTTCTTCCTAGAACTTTTTTGTTGTCTTTCACTTTCTGTGTATTGCACTTCACAGTGAACAATTGCATATCGATCGAGTGGGTTCAAGCTTTTATGAGATTAATATTGACCGTAGCACCCTCAATTCATACTTTTTCAAACAAATAGTTGCGTGTTGACAGGGGCATGCGTTCGTAGGACCCTCGAGTTTCATTTTATTCGATCAAGGACTTCTACAATCGTCAGTCGGAATTGCATTGTTAAGTGTATACCAAAATGACAAATATGGATATTAAAACATAGATTAATTTTTTATGCACTAATAATGTACACATTTTTTCAATTTGAATTTGGAACTCAAATTTTACATAAGTGCCGTATATCCAACCGTAATAGTCTGTCAGTGTATATAAAATTTACTCTAACAACACTTGGATACAAATTTTAGTAAGTAAATAAATTTGTCAGTTTTTGCATGTTGTTGTGTTAGCATTACTTATTATTTCAGTGTTTACATTTATCATGATAGTAGCGACATTGTACAATACAATCATCATTGATAATTGCAAAGGCTTTTAACCTTATTTCAAATGGGCCGACATGGATCTATTCCGTTGTGAAATGTGAAGTGTGAATTTGAGATTTGTTTGTAAAAAGAAAAAAATACTTGAGACTTGAAAGTTGGAATACCAGACGCGGTGAGGTTTGACTACTGCATGGCACTACATTGAGTTTAATGTTAAGAAGAAAAGTTATGAAATTGCCAAAAAAAAAAAAAGACCCACACACACACATCGATCTGTATTAGAGATAATGTCTATCTTTGTAACTGAGTTAGTTATCAGTTTGAATTGGTAAATATATATCTAGCTAATATTTGTTTGTTAGGCTTTATCCTTAGCTGTATTTGTATTCAAATTTAGGAAGATCAGTAGCTATATTCGATATTTGTGTTGTATATATATATCCTTGACGGAGGCTTAATGAGAATAACTTCTTCCTCTCAAACCATTTCATGGTATCAGAGCTTCAAACCTCTAACAACTAAAAAAAATGGAAGGAGATGGAAAGAAAATAGTGTCGCCATACACCTTGTATGCCAATGATAATCCTGGAAATATAATCACCCAGGTACAATTAAAAGAGGATAATTATGATGTGTGGGCTAGAGCAATCCGAACTGCTCTCAGAGCCAAGAAGAAATTCGGATTCATTGATGGAATCTTAGCACAGCCAGATGAAGATTCCGATGAATTAGAAGACTGGTGGACAGTGAATTCCATGCTCATATCATGGATGATGAACACGATTGAGCCAACGGTGCGATCTACTTTGACACACAGGGAGATTGCAAAGGATTTATGGGAAGACATTAAAGAATGTTTCTTAGTGACTGATGGTGCACGAGTGCAGCAACTGAAGACAGAATTAGCAAATTGCAAATAGCAAGGACTCTCACTTATGAGTTACTATGCTAAATTGAAGCGATTGTGGGAAGAACTGGCGAATTATGATGCGATCTCTACGTGCAAGTGTGGGGGTTGTACGTGTAATGTAGCAACCGAAATAACAAAGAAATGAGAAGAAGAAAAACTTCATCAATTTCTGATGGGGTTAGACGATGCTTATAGAACAGTGAGATCAAACAGTTTGAGCACAACTCCATTGCCTAGTGTGAGCAAGGCGTATTCCTTGATGTGCCAAGAAGAAAGGGTTTGAAATATTTCCAAGGGAAAAGAGATCAACAACGAAGCTGCTAGCTTTATGGTTCAAGCCAAAACAAGAATCAAGGATAGAAGTGCCGTTTGTAAACACTGCAATCGCGAAGGGCATGATGTTGAGGGATGTTTTCAGCTGATTGGATATCCCGATTGGTGGGGTGATTGCTCTAAAATGTCTGGTTCGGATCGAGGAAGATAGACTGGACGAAGAGGCCGTGGCAAGATGTCAGGAAGAGGATGGAATGGAGCACGAGTTAATGCAGCTCAAGTAATTGAAGAATCTACTCCTAAAGGACTGACAAATGAACAATGGGCAGCAGTTATGAGTCCGTTGAACACTTGCAACTCAGAATCAGGGAGTAATGAGAAGATGACTGGTAAGGAAAACTTTATCTGGATAATTGATTCCGGCGCTACACAGCATATGACAGGAAATTCGAGCTGTTTATCTAGCTTGAACCAGATATTAGGCTGTCCAATTGGCTTGCCTAATGGAGAACAGGTGCTGGCATTGCAAAAAGGATCGGCCTGCATGGGACAAAATATTCGATTAGACAATGTTCTTCATGCTCCAGGATTACATTGCAGTTTAATCTCAGTATCACAATTGGTTGATGAATCAAAATGTAATGTGTTGTTTACTGATAAGCTTTGTTTGATACAGGACTGCACTTCGAGGATGGTGATTGCAGCGGGTGAACGATGCAAGGGGCTTTATTACTTCAAGAGGGAGACAACAGTCCAAGCACTTCAAACTCGGATATTGGATTCATGTGATCTTTGGCATCGGAGAATGGGGCACCCGTCTTCAAAAGTCGTAGGTTTAATTTCTGGAATTAAGATTCAATTAGGTTCAAATAAAACTTGTGATGCTTGTTTTAAAGCTAAGCAAACGAGAGAAGTATTTTGTTCTAGTGATAGTAGAGCTAGTGAAACATTTGAATTGATTCATTGTGACTTGTGGGGACCATATCGAGTCTCTAGTTCTTGTAATGCATCTTATTTTCTTACGATTGTTGATGATTTTTCGAGATGTGTGTGGATATATTTGATGATAGATAAAACTGAAGTTGGAAATATTTTGCCAAATTTTGTTGCTATGGTTCATCGACAATTTGATAAGAATGTTAAGATAGTTAGAAGGGATAATGGCAGTGAGTTCATCAGTTTGAAGGGATATTTTTCTAACAAAGGGATAATACATCAAACTTCATGTGTGGGAACGCCCCAACAGAATGGACGAGTGGAAAGAAAACATCGACATATACTAAATGTGGCGAGAGCTTCGCGATTTCAGGCCAACTTACCAATCAGTTTTTGGGGAGAATGTGTGTTAACTGCTGGATATCTGATTAATCGTACTCCTTCTCAATTACTAGAAGGAAAAACACCTTATGAAATGATATATGGTCACTTGCTTGATTATCGTTCAAAGATACTAAATTCGTACATTTAAGTTTGGTTGATTGGTGTTTATGCCACAAGAAACTTGAATCGTGAGAAGGATAAAATTTGCTACTTCGATACAGCCAATAAATGTAATCTTTGTTGGGTTATTATGTGACCCTTTGTGGACAGAAAGGTTGGCGGTTGTATGATTTAGAAACAAGAAAGTATTTTGTGTCTCAGGATGTTGTATTTTGTGAAGATGAGTTTCCATTTGCAGCTGATCATGTTCAAACCTGCAAGCATCATTCAATACCATCTCAAATAGATGATTACTTTGAAGAAGAGGTAACTGGTCAGACAAGAGAAAAGGAAAAGGAGCAGCTTGATCATGTTCGTGAAACTTATGAGCATTTAGATTGTGTGCAGAATGAAATGCCGACGTAAGGGAGGGAAGTACAGCAATTGAACCTCGAATGGAGACCGTAGAGACAGTACAAGGTGTGACAGAACTTGGACGTGGACTTCGCTCCAAGCAAGTTTCTACAAGGCTAAAGGATTGTGTGACTTATGCAGTTCAAAGTGAAAGCCCCTCTGCAAGTTCAGCCAAACCATCATCATTCTCAGGTATGTCCTATGACTTAGCTAAATATGTTGATTACACAAAGTTCTCACCATGTCATCAGGCTTTCTTGGCAGCCATCACAACCAATGTTCAGCCAAGATTTTATCATCAAGCAGTTAAAGATGTCCGATGGAGAGAAGCTATGCACAAAGAGATTGATGCACTTAAAAAAAATGGCACATGGACTCTCGTTGACTTACCACCAGGGAAGAAAGCAATAGGAAGCAAACGGGTGTACAAAATTAAGTATAATTCTGATGGGACCATTGACCGATACAAGGCACATATGGTAATTCTTAGCAACAACCAAGTTGAAGGGATCGACTACAACGAAACCTTTGCACCAGTAGCAAAAATGGTTACAGTCCGCACATTTCTCTCTGTGGCAGCAGCTAAAGGATGGGGACTTCATCAAATGGATGTCCATAATGCTTTTCTCCATGGAGACTTAGCCGAAGAGGTTTACATGAAGATACCTCCTGGATTTCACACTAACCAGCCCGGAAAGGTGTGTCGCTTGAGGAAGTCACTTTATGGTTTACGACAAGCACCACGTTGTTGGTTTGCAAAATTGGCTTAAGCTCTAAAACGGTATGGTTTTCTTCAGTCACAGTCTGATTATTCCTTGTTTATTTTGATGCGAGATGGAATACAATTGGCTGTCTTAGTGTATGTGGATGACCTTATTATAGCTGGAAACAAAACGCATTTGATCAATGAATTCAAATCATACTTGAGCCAATGTTTCCACATGAAAGATTTAGGTGTTTTAAAGTATTTTTTGGGTGTTGAAGTAGCTAGAAATGCTGAAGGGATTTTCTTGTGTCAGCGAAAATATGCTTTAGATATCATTAATGAAGCAGGATTGTTGGGTGCTAAACCTTCGAAGTTTCCTATGGAGCAAAATCATCATCTCGCTTTAGCTAAAGGTGATTTGCTGCAAGACCCTGAACAATACCGAAGGCTGGTGGGAAGATTGATTTACTTGAGCTTAACTCGGCCTGAGTTGTCCTATGGTGTGCATATTTTAGCACAATTTATGCAACAGCCACAGAAAGAGCATTGGGAGGCAACCTTGCGCATAGTCCGATACTTGAAAGGTAGTCTGGGACAAGGCATTTTACTCAAAGCGGCTTGCAATCTTGAACTGAAAGCTTATTGCGATTCGGATTGGGGCGGTTGTCCATTAACTCGGAGATCACTTACAGGTTATTTCATTTTTCTTGGGAACTCTCCGATTTCATGGAAGACCAAGAAACAACATACGGTTTCTCGCTCATCGGCTGAAGCAGATATCGCTCTTTGGCTGCAACTGTTTGTGAATTGAAATGGCTACAAGGTCTGTTATTGTCTTTGGGAGTGCGTCATGATCAATCTGCTGGAGTATTTTGTGATAGCCAAGCCGCAATGCATATAGCTGCAAATCCTGTCTTTCATGAACGCACCAAACACATCGAAGTTGATTGCCATTTTGTTCTTGATGAAATACAGAAAGGTGTGATCAAAACGGTTTATGTTCGAAATCATGACCAGTTAGCAAACATTCTAACCAAAGCTTTGGGTCGAGATCAGTTTGAGTTTCTTCTTCGCAAATTGGGAGTTCGTGATCCTCACGCTCCAACTTGAGGGAGGGTATTAGAGATAATGTATATCTTTGTAACTGAGTTAGTTCAATTTGAATTGATAAATATATATCTAGCTAATATTTGTTAGTTAGGCTTTATCCTTAGCTGTATTTGTATTCAAATTTAGGAAGATCAGTAGCTATATTCGATATTTGTGTTGTATATATATATCCTTGACGGAGGCTTAATGAGAATAACTTCTTCCTCTCAAACCTTTTCAATCTACACTACATTGTGTTTCATGTTAAAAAAAAAAAAGGGAAAATGAACTGGATGGTTGCCACTTGAACTGTCTCGGAATGGTTTTGTGAATTTGAACAGAATGTAAGAAATTTTTTTGATTGCATTTTTCAAAAAGTTTTTGGGGAAAAATTAATATAATATTTTTAGAATGTAATGTCTGTGATGTAAAAAGTTGATTGGGAAATATGTAAATGGAATATTGCTGCAAAACAAGAAATTTTTTTCCAACAAATAGCAATCCAAACAGGGCCTAAGTCTTCTATTTAATTAGGTAAATCAATTTGAACGTAATGTAACAAAGAATAGTTTTTGTGAACTCCAAACATGATGTTAGAAAATGATGTACACCATATGATATGAACTTTACATTTTTCTTTATTGGAATCATGGCTTTTAACCTTGAGGAATGGTACTACAACAAATTTGGCCTCAGGCCACTAGAAACATTATAGCCAAAGAGTTAAAAATCATCGTCTTTAATAATTAACAACAAAATTCTTGCGCTTCTGGTTCTTTTCAATTTAAGCCTACATTTAAAAGTTTTGAGGGCTGCTGGCGCTAAAGTTGAATGGTATAAACTGGTTTGGAACAAGGACAGGATACCGCGTTTCTCCTTTATACTTTAGTTGGCAAAATAACGGCTTACAACTAGAGATAGACTGAGAGGATGGGGCTGCGTTAATGGAACTACTGATTGTATTCTGTGCAATGCTGTCGAGGAAACAATAGATCATTTTTTTTCGAATGTCCGTTGGCTGCTATTGTATGGCAGAAAGTTCAAGCATTATGTCAAGAGTCTAGGAGTGCTAACCCATGGTCTATTGGGCTCAGATGGATATGTCAGCACTCCAAGTGGTTCATTGACAGGTTCAAAAAGTTGGTCTTGGCTAGCACAGTCTATCAGATCTGGAAAGCTAGAAACGAGGCTATTTTCAAGAATGATCCTACTGCTACTAATAGAATCCTTGCAACTATTGTTGATACTGTTACGCTTGTCGGAGCCTCATGGAGGAAAGTTCCACTTGTAAAAGTGAATTGGGATTTGGTTGTTGAATAGGGTATAGCAAATAGATGTTTTGAGAGTAGACGAATAACTTTTATAAATAGTATATAGATACCATACATACTAGCTGATGTAACCGAGTAATCTTGCTCCTTGTACAGGCTTACTGTTCTATCAATGGAAAGTTTATCGTTTGCCCAAAAAAAAAAAAAAGAAAATTTATCGTTGCCAAAACTGTTGCAAAAGGTATTAGGTGACAATATCTCAGAATCGTAGTTAAGAGTCCTACAATTTCCATTCATTGTCCAAAAGATTTTCTTTTGCGATGAAATTGTATGTCGGTAAAAAATACTTATTTTTCGTAGAAAATAATACATTTTTGTAGCAAAAAATCTTAGATTTTGCCTTCAAGTCCATTGATTTTCCAACAAAAGTCCTATTTTTAACTACGGAACTTTTTATCACCAATTGTTTCGTTATTGCTATGATTATTTTTGTAGCCAACCATGGCAACTTTTTGCTACGCAAATAATTGTAGTCAATTGCACAAAATTCGCTATGTTTTTTTCTATGCAAATAATCGTAGTCAATTGCACAAAATTCGCTATGTTTTTTTCTATGCAAATAATCGTAGTCAATTGTACAAAATTCGCTACATTTTTTTCTTTTTCACTACGTTTATTGGGAGGTGTGGCTCGAGAGTTTTTATCAATTACTTCTGTGGCGCTTGGATAGTTCTTTGATGGAGACTTGGAGGCATGTTCAGAATTCAACCAAAATTAGTTAGATTTAGGTGACTTTGACGTCATTGATGTTTTCACCGTCACCGACTCTGCCTCAACTTGCCGGAGTCATACCACACGATATGGCTTGGATGTTTGTGGGGAAAGCAAGAAGAAAAAACAATGTCAGATCCTACCTGATGCTGTGTTAGTTGTCTGCCACAGGACAGCAGGTCCTGCCATATTAAATTCCCTTCCATCCTTTGCTTACAATTTCCAACCCCATTTTTGCATTTCCTGAGCACTTCTCCCAGCCGGCATTCCCACAACAACGTCCCTCCAGCAAACTTTTTAGCATTGGGACTTTGATTTCACCCACCAAGTATGGATTTGACAAAAGATCCACTCCCAATTTACAGTGAAAACAAAGTCAACTTTGATCATGTGCATGTTAAACTAACTATGTACATGTGAATGTACTATGCAACGGAAATTTAAATAAACTTACTTCAAATCATTGTTGTCAAATACAAGTTGATTTCTTCTTATGTCTTTAACTCCTTCTTGTCTATTCTAACAAAAACACAATATGTAGAAAAAGGAAAAGTAGAAAGAGAATTTAAAGTAAGGATCTTCTAGCCTATTCCTAACCCAAAAGTGTACAATTGATGGAATACTACAGACTATTTATAGGCTAGGCTAGGGACCCTTACTGGCAAATATAAAAATCCTTAGGGTTTCCTTCCATCAAGGAAATCTTGCCAAAATTCATAACTGAAATAATATTTTCTGACTAATTGATTGATTTGATTGATTAACTAAAAAAAAGACATCAATTAACAGTAGATATCAATCAATCATTGACAAATGGAAGATACTAATTAATTATTGACAAAATGTCAATCCATTAATCAGGATGTCAATCACCAATCATTATATAATGGGAGATACTAATTAATTATTGACAATATCAATCAATTAATTATGATATCAATCATTTTAGAATCAATCATGTGGATCATAATTGCCCCTAAAGAGGCAAGTCTTACATTCTCCCACTTGACCCCCATGAAATAGTCAGACAATTTATGAGTGACTAACTACTTAAAAAATGGCCATAAACCTTATTTGTCAATCATCAAATTCAGCAGTTATGTAACAGTTGCTTCATTAGAAAATAATAATACACGAATCATGGCGGTTATGCTCTTATGGCAAACACTTCCTTCCATGTATTACAATGTATTATACTTCCTAACCAAGTGTTTTAAAAGAACTTTATGAATAACTTCATATAAATTATTCAGGATCTAACTTTATGGATCACATGATCCTTACTTTATACATGAACAACAATGTGCACAAAATCATGTAAATATAAATATCTCGAGTGTCTAGATAATAACAATAGTTTGAGAATAATAGCAAAATACTAAATGAGCTACTGAGTTCCATGTGAGTTATTTGATCATTAACAACTCAGTCGGCAACCTTTAGTTGTTTGATCAACTCCTTACTATAAATTCAATAGCTGCCTTTTGTTTTTCAAATAACTATTGAATACCTTATGTCGACTTGCCTATTTTGACTCCCACTTTTTCATGTATACATAATGAAAGGGTATAGTCAAATCAAATATCTATAATGGCCACAACACAATATCGACAAACTTTATGCCAAACAATAGCTGCATGTGGTATAACTTCATAACATCTTTGCTGAATTTATATATTCATTCCAATGCATGATGTGAACATTATGCAATTATTCATTATTATTACTTAAAAGTAATAAAAAAACTCTTGCATGAAGGTCTTAAGATAGATTAACTATCTTTTACCTTCTATATTGTGAATATCAATTATCGAAGGGTTTCACAAAAATTCTCATAGTATTACTCCCACTAACCTTAATTTATATTAATTTACTAGAAAAAATTCTTCTAAAATCAAATGAAAAATAAATTAATATACTATTGGGAAAAAATAATTTAAATTGCATTCTCTACAAATGTATTATGGTGACACATGTGTACACCTAATTATCAAGAGTCACGTTAAGGACATTTATTTTCATAGTTAATGTAACTCTAATAGTGAGTTACTAATGTCATAATTACCCTAAATAAAATCTCTCAAATTTGATAGAGATTTTGTGGTAATTTGTGACATTATTCCTGAATATGGAGATTTCTCCATTTGTACCTTATGAAAACATTACCCAATTCATCCTTAAACTCTTGTAGGTACACAACATAGTAACCAAAGAACTTCAATTCTCTATAGAGAATATTTTGCTTCCTATTGTTTCAAGGATAACTCAACCAGTAGGTTCAAAGTGGATTTATCTTTATGTGTTTATGTGACAAGAAGTTTTTTAATTGATTGCTTATCTAAAATAATTAAATAAATATTTTCAGAAAAGCTATCAATATTCCATATGCAAAGGAGTCAAATATGAATCCTTACTATTTCAAAACTCCATTCTAGAGTCAAAACACTCCCACTTACTTCATGTTCTTAAGAAATTTAAATCTCCACTTCTAATAATTCTTAAAGTGTAAAGGAATCTAAATTTCTTGAAGTAAGATAGCCTTGTTTCCTTTGTACAGCTTCTTTATGTATAGGTTGATTACCCTCACAAAACTGAACATAATATTTTAAACTTGATTTCCATCCATACCATAATCAAAGTGGTGTTTAAACAACATTGGAGGAAATTGTTTAAGTATATACTTCAATTTCAAGGCATTACTCACAAGATATAAAGATTCTCAAAATACTATATCCACAACTATCTCATTATTTCCTTAAGATACATCTTTTGGATGTAACTAATCAAGCATTGCTTTTACTTATTAGCAATGCTTCATAATTAAGGAATTTATAAAATGAGCACATATAGGATAATCCCCTAATTTTGTGTGCTTTCATTTTATTTTCTATCCCTCAAATTTCAAATTTCCTTTCTCGTTTGAATACTTACAAAGGTATCAAATATTGATCCTTTATCAAATAAGAAAGGAACTTTATATTTGATGAATGGTTACCTCTCGTTTGAACACTTATAAAGGTATCAAATATTGATCCTTTATCAAATAAGAAGGGAACTCTATATTTGATGAATGGTTACCTAATAATGAGATAAATATCTCTCACCAATCAAAAAGGTTAGAAAATAATTCACAAAATTTTAGTGTTATAATGAAACTCTTATGGCATCTATAATGGTTGAATAGTCTGCTTTGCTTATGCAGTCTACCTGAAATATTATAGTCAATAAATCTAAAATCTTTAAAGATTTATAATTTATCAACTCTTTATTTCCTTATAGAGATATATCTCAACCTCTTATGCCAAAATTTAAGAAGTTTCTCCAGTGATAAATATACTTGCTGTTAATATAATTAAAAGAAAAGAGTCCCAATGGCCCTCCAACTCTTTCCCAGATAAAGTTTTAGTCCTCCAAAAATTAACGATAAAATTTTGACCCTCGATCTAATAAAATAGCATATTTGTGGTCCTTCTGTCAAATCCAGCAATTAAAATTAACGGAAAGCATCATCTCGTGAGATACGCGATCAAATATCAAGGGCATTATAGTCTCTTTTCCAAGAGTAAAAACTCTCTTTCACCACTGATTTTCGCTCCAACAATTTCCACTCCTTTTTACTCCAACATTTTCCCCTCAATTTCCATCTGATCAAAATCAAATTCTCAGACGGCTACCAAATCCTTAGTACTGAAGTGAAATCTCCCTGAACAAGATTATGCCGTGGAACCCAGAATACCAAAATCAATTATGTGTAGCGTTGAGCCTTTCTCAGCAGCATGCCAAATCGTCTTATTGGAGAAGAAATTAGAGATCTGAGTGGATTAAGACAGGTTGTAAGAAATAAAACCTGAGTGGATGGTTCACAAGCAGTGGTGGTCCACATGTTCCTTGCCACCGTCCGATCACGCTGCATCATAAGCCAGGACATGAATGGAGCATTCTGTTGTTCTTGTAGCCGCTCTTGCTGTTGAGGCTGAAATTGCTTATTCACAATGCCCACAACCCCATCACCACCATTTCCCAATCCGCGGACCTCCTCGTTTCCCTGCCAAACCCCACAACAACTGCCACCACTGGCATTAGGCGTACCAGGTCCCAATTCCTCGCCGCCGCCGCCGTCCGCCATATCCCTCTCCAGCAACCCCATCAACTTCTTCATAATCACCAACCTCATCTTTCCTTAGAGTGCTCACAGCCAAACCCAGGTTCACAAAGAAATCATCCCTGTGGTCATGCTGCTTATTATCGTGAGGAGAAGCAAGAGCAACGGCAGCAGTAGCAGTGGCACAGGTGGTTGGGTGGTGGCGGAGTAGATGGGGGCGGAGGTGCTGCTACTGCCTGGTGGGAACAGAAAGAGAGGAGGCCTGCCTAGGAGGCGGTAGGGGTAGACGCAGATGAGAAGGAGGAGGAGGAAGAGGAGGGGAGGAGTGATTTTTCTTGGATTGGATGATTGTCGGGGAGAGGTTGGGCAAGATATATGCCATACCAGGAGTTCCCGAGTAAGTAGCAATTTATTTGGCAGAATTTGTGCTCTTCTTTAGAGACTATAATACCCTTGATATTTGGTCGCGCGTCTCACGAGATGATGTTTCCTGTCAATTTTAACTGCTGGATTTGACAGAAGGGCCACAAATATGCTATTTTATTAGATCGAGAGCCAAACCTTTACCGTTAATTGTTGGAGGGCTAAAACTTTACTTGGAAAAGAGTTAGAGGGTCATTGGGACTCTTTTCCCTATAATTAATGTGGTCAAGTGCAGTATATTGCTCAATTCAAAGGATGGTACTGAAAACTTTAGAATTAATAACTTTACTATTTTCAAAATCTACTACTGGATAATGAGGTTCATAATCATATCCAATAGTAATTAATTTGAAAATAAAAATTCTAAAGTAATAAGAAAACAATGTTAAAAAAAAAACAAATTTTCTTGAAATGAGCAATAATACATCACTTACCTTTATGTGAACATTTTTTAGTTTCTATAAAGAAACTTTTGTTCACTTTTCATATAATCAGAAACTTATTATACTGGCAGCATAAATTGACATCTTTAGCCAATTCACCAAATATATCACAATTTACAACACTCAACAATTGAGATTTTCTTTTGAGTTACTTTCTCTCAACGTAGAATATCAAATATCATTCTCTTACAAACAACGTTGGTCTTTATCGCTGTTTGATTTAATGAGAACAAAATTACCTTTCTTTCCATTTCTTCTTTCATGAAGGTTATGTTTCTCTTATTTCTTAAACTCTTTATCCTTTCTTAATACACATGGTTAAAACAAGTAATTAACCATATATCTTTATGTGTACAATAAAGGTTTGAATGGTTAAGAAATTCTGCATGAAAGAATCAAGAATGAAATGCTATAGAAATAACTCAATCTCAATTTGATGGGACTTTAATTGATGATACAGCAAAATTCTCAACTCTAAGAAATGATCTAAAATACACTTCAATATTTAAGTATCACAAAAGAAAGCCTTCTAATGGTGCTAGTTAAAACTTGCAACAAATTTTTTATGGCTTTCATGCAAGATTTAACTATAAATAATTAGGGTTTGAACCCTATTTTATATAAATATGAGACAAAATGAGCAAACTATTAAATTGCTCCCAATTCTCATACTCAACCTCTATATTAGCAAATATATCCACATTATGAGAATGGTTTGTTCATTCTCATGAAAGTGCTAATTTAAACTTGCACCAAAAATAAAAGAGAATGAATTTAAAAATCAATCTAATAAGAACCATAAAATCATTGGAATGAAACACTAAATTAACAATCAAGAACTATATCATAAAAAAGCTATGAAATTTGTACCTTGATTTTGAATCAATCTTATGTCAATTCAAATAGTAAATTCAAACCTTTCTGTAGACAAAGGTTGCAAACATGCATAGAATTTACTTTACTTAATCGTAAGACTAGTAATCTAGAACAATGAATAAAAGAAATAATTCGTACCTATGGGTATAGAAATATCTCTTAATTGACTGTCTAATTTACCATCTTATGTCAATTAATCTCATTAAAATAAATACCTCCTTGTCAATATGTGAAAAGGAAATGCAAAATTTCTCCAAACACCAATATACTTAAGATACTGTGGCTACTCCTAAGTATACGGCGTTATAAGAAAAATTGTCAACTAGTCAATATGTTGACTAAAAATTCATAACTTCAATCACCAAACTGTATGTGATGAAAAACTTTTCTCATCAAATATTTGGAATGTTGTGGCTATTCCCAAATATATAATGTAAAAGTGAAATTCTTGGCATGATATCTTGTTTTTTGTCAACAGTCAAAAAACTTTATATTGACTGAATTTCATTGAATTTTCTTTTCCTTTTATAATCACCTAATCTTATGTGATTAAAGTTATTTACACTGTATATTTGAGATGCTGCAGCTACTCCCAAATATACAAAGTAAGAAAACTTCTAATGAAAATTCATAAAAAATAAGTAGTCAATTTGTTGATTAGAAATCCTTGATTTTAATCACTAAACTATATGTGATCAAAATTGTAGTACACCAATGTTTGAGATGCTATGGCTACTCTCAAACATAAAGTGTGCTAGACTTTATAAGGATATCAAAATAGTCAAAAATCTGTATTTTGACAAAAGAATTTCATAATTTCCTTTTTTTATATTCATTTTTTAACCACCAGCCTTTATGTGATTAAAATACTTCATGCATCAAATAATTAAGATGCAAGACACACTTTATAAAGGAAATTCTTTGAAATTTAAATATAATCAACCATACTAATGTTGACATTATAATATGAGATAAATGAACATAAGCGTAGTGCACAAAATACTACATAATTTCAAATAACAACAGGAACGTGGAGGTAAATTCATATTGAATTCATGCCTTTAGATATTTATCTCATAATAAGGTAGCAGAGATTCAATAAACCTTTAGATCCATTCATATAAAGTCAATTAATTATCTTGCATAGATTAATATGATATTAATCTTTTGATTGTTGAATATAACAACTCTTTATATGTTTCTCGAATTGTTATATTGTATTGATAATAACAATCAATACATATAACCCTTACAATCACAAATATGCAAGTCCAAAAAATATTCAAATTACTTGCAATCATACCAGATTATTGGAAAAAATCTGGATGAATTGTATAACCAAATAAGATAGGGCAAATTATCCAATTGGCCCTTTAACTCTTTGTCTAGGTAAAATTAAGTCCCTAATCTATTTTTTGCTGACTTTAAGCTCTTGAACTTGTAAAAGTGAGAAACCGTGGCCCTTTTAGCCAGTTTCTCCGGTTTTGCAACCGGAGAACCAATTCACACGAATACAAGTGTGCTTCTTCGAAGGGCATTTTTGTCCGCATATTCTAAGCAAAAAGGGCACAACTCCTCCCTCCCTCCATTTTCTTAACCCAACCCAACCCAACTGCTAGTCGAAACTTCACAGCAACAATGGAAGCAACAATGGAGTGGCAAGAGAAAATCTTTCCTACATTTTCCTTACCCATTTTCATCTTCCCTTAAGGATCTTTGCGGAGGGAGAAGAGCAAGAGAGAATCAGCACTGTCGGGTTTGGGTATCATCGACATTGAAGCAACAAGGAGTGGCAAATCAGACCGAAAAATCATCGACATTGAAGCAAGAGAGAAGTCTGAAAGGAAAAAAAAAGGGGGAGAAGGGAAGGAAAAAATGCGCAAATATCGCGGCCCTCTGCTTCCTACTTGTCGTTGCGGTAAAGTCACGAAGATGATTACCTCTTGGACTGATAGAAATCCAGGAAGAAGGTACGCCGTTTGCTCAGAAGAAGTTGGTCGCTGCGGGTATTGGAATTGGATTGACGACGAGATGTGCCGTCATTCTATTGAGCTGATACCAGGCCTTCTAAGGAGGATCAATCCAACAGAAAAGCAAAAAGACGAATTTGAAACTGTAGCTGCGAGATTCGAGGCAAAAGCTGCCAAGTTGAAGGCAAAATTGAGAGAAACAGAGGAGCAGCTGTGGTGGCAGAAATGGTTGAATAAGTTCCTTGTAAGGGTTCTTGTGGTAAGTTGGTTGATTGCTGTAATAATGGTGCTTACAGAGAAAAAAATTGCAGGTGGAGTCTCTCTTGGAATGCTCCAAATTGGGAATAAATGTAATGGGATTATGCAAATTGAAGACGATACATGAAGGGCAGTGTGTAAGTGTAACATATTGCCATCGGTACTGCCAGTTTTGAGGACCATGGATGGAGCAAATGGATCTATGGTGTACGATGCAGATGGTTAGGGAGAAGTATATTGTATTGTTTAGCTTAAACAAGTCTTTGTTGTACCCACAGATTAGTGTAAAAGTGTGGTTGAACCCAATCAATGCTAACTGTAATTTTCGGCAAGTAATGTGATGAGAATTATTTATCCCAATTCGCATGTCATGGGCTTTGTTAGATGTATTTGATTTATCTAGTCAACAAAAACTGCTATACCAAACCATACAAATATAAGATAGCAACTGCATAACATTAGAATATAATTAGCAAAAGGAAATTACAATGATGTTTGCCTGTAAATACAGTCAACAATCACTTTCATAGGAAACAGACAAATACACAAAAAGCAGTGACCTATGTCCATAATGCTAGATACCAAGCACAGGCACATGCTTTGATTCCCCACAAAAGCCTATTCAAAAAAATATCATTTATAGTTTCAACATTCTAGTTACATCCATTTACAGTCAACAAAATCACACAAAAATATTTGCAGGTCCAACAATACTTCAAGAACTTGTTCCAGATGGACCCTTTCCTCTTCCCCTTCCCCTGCCTCTTCCTCTTCCTCCATCTCTTCCCTGCTAGTTTCCAACATTGAAAGGTGGATTTTTACCCAAAATAAGCATAGTTGAGATTAATAAAACCTTTGTCTGCTTCTGTCAGTGGCCTTTTTGATGTACTTCTCTTGTGCCTATGAACTGGTGGTCTTGAGGTGGATTGCTGGGACTGAGGTTGATGTGTTGGTGGCTGCTGAGAAGGCTGGGACTGAGGTTGATATGTTGGCTGCTGCTGAGTTTTTTGCTGATTTCTTTATCCCTGATTCTTGCTTACCTACATATTAAAGAAAGCATTTCAGATCACAAAAAAAGGTCACAAACAGGCTGAAAGTTATAATGAAGTGCAAATGCACACGTTGTCTTTTTGTTGGTGCTTCGTGCTGCTGCTGATTACATGGTTGTCCAGTAGGTGCTGGTTGTTGAGAAGGTTACTGTTCAGTAGATGACTTAGGAGGATTCTTGTAAGTTTTAGCATTATGTCCAATCCCTCCACACTTTCTACAGTGGATTACAACCCTTTTTCGCAACATTTTGCCATGATGTTTTCCTTCTGTAACATCTCTCTTTCTAGCTTTCTTTGGCCTGCCAGATTGAGTGACACTTGCTGGTGGGTCCAACTCCAGCATGTCTGACTGTGGCCACTGAATATCTCCATTAATAGGTTGCAACACATTATCATAGATGTTAAAAAATACCTCCCTATGATAGCAGTTAGCCAACATTTTGTGGGGATCCTTTTTAACTCTATATAGAACAGCAATTGCATGGGAACATGGAATGCTACTCAAGGCCCACAAATTGCAGGTGCACTCATTTTTGTCAAGGTCAACAGCAAATTGGGCTCTCTGTGGCCCTTTTGCTTGATAACCTGAGCTTGAATTCCATGTTATTTCCGATTGTGCTGCACGTTTGACCCTTTCTTCCACAATTTCTCTAATGAGTGGTCCACCATCTAACTTGTATTTTTTCATTGCTACCCTTCTCTTTTGGATCCTTTCCATCAGGTATTCCCTAATAGCCTCCATCATAGAAATAATAGGCTGGTCCCTAGCCTCTAAAATATGGGCATTAAATGATTCACACAGATTATTAACCAACATATCACACTGTGTATGTTTGGAAAAAAAGGCCTTACACCAATGTCGAGGGTGTGGTCCCTTCTTCACCCATGCATGTGCTTCTTTGTCATAGGCTTCAAGGTCATCCAAGGCTTGGTTGAAATGTTCAACTGTTGTGGTACTTGCTATATGCCACAATCGATCCTTTAAACCTAATCCTGGATGTTTCTTCTTGAAATTCCTATACATGTGTTGAACACAGTATCTGTGTTCAGAATTTGGTAGAACCTCTGCGAGTGCTCTGTCTAGTCCCTACAAAAAATATCACAACAGGTATAAGTTTGATATCCAAGCCAAGTGGTGAGTTTGAGGGCAACAAGTATGCTATATTAAAAGTTCAGGGGCTTGTTTTTACCTACATTAAAAGTTAAGGGGCTTACATTCTGCTATACAAAGTTAAGGGGCTTATTTTTACCATAGAATAAAAGTTTTACAGCTCTCATTAAGCTTTTACCTTCTGCTGGTCGGACATGAAAGTATAATGTCCCTGGTTCTGTATTTCCAGGTCGCCACTCAAGAGGGTTAGGAACCATCTCCATTGCTCCGTGGCCTCCTTTTCAACAGCTGCCCATGCAACTGGCCAAAAGCCGTTGTTGGGGTCCACTGCAATAGTTGTCAACAACTGGCCTGGGTATCTACCTTTAATATGACATCCATCCAAACACAAAATAGGTCTGCACCCATCTTTAAAGCCTTTCTTCAGTGGGCCAAGGCAGCAGTACATCCTCATGAACCTTGGATTACATCCAGGTTCTCTAAATGGAGTGAACATAACCTCCATTGTACTGCCAAGATGAGTTCTTTTAATTTCTTCACAATATTGCCATATTTTCTTGTATTGTGACTCAGCTGACCCCTTGATCTTCTCTATAGCTAGTGTCTTCGCCTTAGCTGCAACATGCTTAGATATTTCTGCCTGGTAGTTTTCATGGACTGTTTGCCTTAACTCTCTTGTTGGCATATTGTTATTTGATCTTATCCTCTCTACATACCTGTCAGACAGCCACTTGGCTGTAATATTCTTATGTTTTCATGCATGGTTGCTTGTTTCATGGACATCATGCAGAGACTTTACTACCAAGTCCTTTGTGCCCAGAGCCTTTTCTATTGAAGCAAATACAAACCATTTACATGGTTCCCTACACTTGGCCCTCACCCTGGTGGGTTCATTTTTACTGGTCCAAACAGGTTTACCCATCCTAATCCCATACTTAGTCACAGCAGATTTGAATTGTGCTCTTGACTCAAACTTCATCCCAATCTCGAATTTGGGATCCCTGAGGAATTTCTCTAGGACAAAGTTCTCGTATCTCCCTTTGAATTCATCATCTGATGAGTCATTGTCACTGCTCAGGTGATCAGGGATGTAATCTTGTTGGAGTGAATCTATATCCTCTGGTCCATGGCTAGTTTGTTCTGCTGATCTGGTTCTCTTTCTCCTAACTTGTTTCTTTCTCGCACCTTGCGGTTGTGTTTCCAGGTCAGTTTCTGTTTGCCTTCCACAAACATTCTGCTATTCTAAACACTGCGTCTGATCAGTTGTTTCATCTCTCTGTTGTTGCTGTGAAGTTTCACCACAGCCATCAGCATTCGAATTCAAAATGTCCAGCAAAATCTCTTCACCACCATAGTCATTGGCACCACTAAATCTATCATTTTCTTCCTCTACTTGTGATTCAGATTCATCATCTATGTTTTCACCCTCTGCTTCATGTTCACCTTGCTATTCACCACCATAGTCAGCTTCATGTTCACCCTCTGCTTCATGTTCACCTTCGTGTTCACCACCACCATAGTTAGCTTCATGTTCACCCTCTTCTGTCCCAACATTACTAGCTACATGAGTGCTTTTTGCTGTTTTTTCACCCCCTACCTTTTCAACCGTATCTACACCCTCTGCTGGCCTAACATTACTATCCCTTTGACTGTTTTTTGCTCTTTTTTCACCCCCTACATTCCCAACCATACAATCCCTTCTACTACTCTTCTCAGTACCTACATATCTAGTTATGCATTCTTCCTCATCTACTTCCTCTATGACAACTCCAGTTTTCTTTTTCCCCTTGTCTGGTGACTCTATTATTACAGTATTTTTCAGTTCTTCAATTTCTGGATCTGTCAAATGATGGCAATACACTTCCATCACCTTGAATTTATATGCCCAGTCACAGAATGTCCTAACATGGGTATCAGTAGACAATTCTCTCAAACCAGTCCTCATGTCTGCAACTGGTTCAAGGTAATAGTACAAAATGGCTGCATTACGATGACCAACTTTTTCAACCATTTTATTCAACTCATGGATTGACATACGTTCAGCATCACACATATCTATGTAGGCCAATTCTCTATTCTCATAACTGATAAAATTTTTTCAATTAATTCTTCCCCCATGGTGTAATCTTATGCTAAATATTTCACATTCTGGATCTGCATATCAATATGAGTATATTGTTTCAATACAAGTTGGGCTACAACAAATGCAGATAAATATACTATTCAAATTCAAATATAATTAATTAAAATTTCAATTTCTTTTTCACATGCTTTTTAAAAAAGTAACCCTAATGTAATGCTTAAATCGAAGTTAAACAATAAAAAAGTTCCAACTTTTAATGAAATGCTAATTATTCGTAAATCCCTACACTTTTTGAACAACTAAACAACAAACTTAGGTGCCCACCACCATACCCCCACATCTAGGACCACTGGCACGTCACTTTCAGTAACCCCTACCACCAAAATTTTACTCTCTTCACCCATCCGACCACTAAATATGCTACCTATTTCACATTTAAAGGTTCGAACGAATATACATACCATAAGCGAGGACAGGATCAAAGTATTCATTTTCCGGCCTGATTTGCCACCCCTCCATTGTTGCTTCAATGTCGTTGATACCCAAACTTGACAAGTAGGAATTAACTCTCTTGCTCTTCTCCCTCCGCAAAGATCCTTAAGAGAAGATGAAAATGGGTAAGGCTGTTGCTGTGAAATTTCGACTAGCAGTTGGGTTGGGTTAGGAAAATGGAGGGAAGGTGGAGGAGTTGTGCCCTTTTTGTTTAGAATATGCGGACAAAAATGCCCTTTGAAGAAGCACACTTGCATTCGTGTGAATTGGTCCTACGGTTGCAAAATCGGAAAAACTGGCTAAAAGGGCCACGATTTCCCACTTTTACAAGTTCAAGGGCTTAAATTCAGCAAAAAATAGATTAGGGGTTTAATTTTACCTAGACAAAGAGTTAAAGGGCCAATTGGATAATTTGCCCTATAAGATATCATATGAACGATACATATAATAGGATTAGTCAATAAACCTCAATTATTGAGAAAATGGACCATAGATCCCATAAATTCGATTCTTTCAAACTTGATACGAATCACTAAACCTTTTATCAGACTGCCAATAAATCATGAAATTATAAGCTGAACAACATGGTTAGCGGTTGGCACTGATACCACATATTAAACTAACTATGTACATATGAATGTACTATGCAACGAAAATCTAAATACACTTATCTCTAACCATTGTTGTTAAGTATAAGTTAATTTTTTCTTGTGTCTTTGACTCCTTCTTGTCTATTCTAACAAAAATAAAATATGTAGAAGAAGGAAAAGTAGAAAGAGAATTTAGAGTAAGGATCTTCTAGCCTATGCCTAACCCAAAAGTGTACAATTGATGGAATATCACAGACTATTTATAGGATAGGCTAGGGTCCGTTACTGGCAAATATAAAAATCTCTAGAGTTTCCTTCCATCAAGGAAATCTTGCCAAAATTCATAACTGAAATAATATTTTTTGACTAATTGATTGATTTGATTGATTAACTGATTGAATAAGACATCAATTAACAGTAGATATCAATCAATCATTGACAAATGGAAGATACTAATTAATTATTGATAAAATGTCAATCCATTAATCAGGATGTCAATGACCAATCATTATATAATGGGAAATGCTAATTAATCATTGACAAAGTGTCAATCAATTAATTATGATATCAATTACTTTAAAATCAATCATGTGGGTCATAATTGCCTCAAAAGAGGCAAGTCTTACAGTGCAGGCTTCCCAAATCCCCTTTTCACAACTCAAGCTCCTGTTCCAACTTCCAAGACATATTATTCAACCCAAGTACACCATAGGTGCAGATCAATTCTTGAAGAGTTCGAATAATTCAGTATCTCTATCAGCTTCCATGATAGATAGCTCCACTATGACATTGCACTACGAAGACTGCAAGGGCCATCACGCAGTCTTTAGTGAAGAAGGTATAAAAACTCTTAGGTGTGTTGTAGAAATGTGGAGCTCCAGAAATGAATTGGTGGATTGTGTTCAGATGTATATCAAGCATGAAAAGATGTTGTCAATCTGGTCAATGTGATGCTCCGTGAGAAATTGAAGGTAGAAATCGTCTGGGTTGACAAAAGGTGGCAATCTTATTCATAGAAAAAACTAGTAAGTGCCATGTACAACTGAAAGTTTATAGAAAAATAAATAGCAGACTTCTAGCCTAACATACGTACTGGAATACTACACTAATTCTATCATTATCGTACAACTAGTTTTATATAAGAATACAAAAACTACTTCTATCTTAATTGTATAGTTGTTACAAGAGATAACAAGATAAGGAATAAGGATGATATACGTTAACAGCTCCCCTCAAGCTGGAGTGTGGAGGAACAAAACACCAAGCTTGCGCAACAATCGTTGAAAGGAATTAAAACCAAGCGCTTTAGTGAACAAGTTAGCAGGTTGATCCTCAGAATGAATGAAATGGGTACAAAGGTCATTGGACTGAATCCGTTCACAAACAAAGTGACAATCCATCTCAATATGTTTGGTATGCTCATGGAAAACAGGATTGGCAGCAAAATGAAGTGCAGCTTGGTTGTCACAAAACAGATGCATTGGTTGTGAATGAGGAATGGTAAGATCAAATAATAAAGCTTGTAACCATAACAATTCACTAGTGGTACCAGCCAGGGCACAATATTCGGCTTCATCAAACAAGCGGCTCACAGTTGGTTGTTTAATAGTATGCCAGGAGATAGGCGCATTCCCGAGAGAAATATAATAACCTGTAATGGAGCGTTGCGTCGTAGGACAAGCACCCCAATCAGCATCACAATAACCTTTGAGTTGCAAATTGTTCTGAGAAGGAAAAAATAATCCCTGGCCTGGAGATTTCTCAATGTATCGAACAACCTTCATTGCTGCATCATGATGATCTAATGTAAGAGATTGCATGTATTGACTCAAAATATTAACAACATATAGAATATCTGGTCGTGTGATAGTGAGGTAAAAAAAAGTCGACCCACAAGGTGACGATAAGACGAGGGATCAGCCAAGGGTGTACTAGTTGAACGCCCCAATTGATGTTGTTGAGACTTTGGAATTGAACTAGGTTTTGCACCACTGAGACCAGTATCTGTTAAAATATCTAGAGCATATTTCCGTTGACTAAAAAAAAATTCCTTCAAGATTCCTGGAGACTTTAAGGCTGAGAAAAAATTTGAGGGAACCAAGATCTTTCAGATGGAAGTGTCCATGTAAGAATTTTTAAATTTTTGGCATTGAAAGGAATCATTTCCTATAGTTACCATATCATCAACATACACCAAAACTGCAAGAAAACCGGTATTAGTCTTCAGGGTAAATAAAGTAGTATCTGCTTGAGACTGAATAAAATCATGTTGTTTAAGAGCAAGAGTCCACTCCATGGATGCTTGTTTAAGACCATAAAGAGATTTACGAAATCGACAAACCCTTTTGTCACCAGATGATAAATATCCAGGGGGAGGCACCATGTATATTTCCTCATGTAAATCACCATGGAGAAAGTCATTTTTCACATCAAGTTGATGTAATTCCCAATTTTTAGCCGCAGCAACAGCCATTAAACATCGCACCGAAGTTAGCTTTGCTACAGGAGAGAATGCTTCAGTGTAATCCAGTCCCTCCTCTTGAGTATATCCTCTAATCGAGCTTTATAACGCTCTATGGTACCATCTAATTTATATTTAATTTTATACACCCATTTACAACCAATTGCTTTCTTTCCTGTCGGCAAGAATGCAAGATCCCATATATGATTTGCAGCTAAGGCATCAAGTTCAATTTGCATGGCAGACCTCCATTTTTCATCTTGACTAGCCTTAGAGTAAGTAGAAGGCTCAGTCTCGGTTAATAAAGCTGCAAGAAAAGATTGATGGGGAGGAGAAAAACGATGATTGGAGAGGTAAGAATTAAGAGAATAGGGAGTACTTGATGCTCTTGAAGTGGAAACTAAATTGGAGTGGCAGGAACTATTAGGGTTATCACAGACATAATCTTTTAGGTAAGCAGGTGGTCTTTGGATCCGCTGTTTTTGACGTGGTAGAAAACCCTGAATCTCTTCAACATGATTATCCGTAGCAGAGAGTTCATGATTGGGAATTGAGGAAAAAGTGAAATCGAAATTATGCACTTCATGACTAGAATTATAAAGAGAATCAACACATTGATCATCATTGTCAAGAACAAGTGAGGGAGTGTTAGGTGTTAAGGTGGAAGACAACGTCGAAGATGATATACTAGAAGAGATTTTGAAAGGAAAAATTGTTTCACTAAATCATAAACTTTGAAACCTTTTTTATTTTGAGGGTAGCCTACAAACACACAAGGCCTTGACCTAGGTTGAAACTTTTCCAAAAGTTGTAAAGGATTAACAGCATAACACAAACAACCAAATACTCTAAAATGATTATACGTTGGTGGCTTGCCAAAAAGCGCTTCAAAAGGAGTTTTACTTCCAAGTGTTGATGTGGGGAGCCGATTGAGAATATATGTAGCAGTTAAAACACATTCCCCCAAGAATTTAATAAGCAAGTTACTCTGAAATCTAGGAGCATAAGCCACATTAAGGATCTCTCTATGTTTTCTTTTGACGACCCCGTTTTGTTGAGGTGTACCAACACAAGAAGTTTGATTAATAATCCCTTTATTTCTAAAGAATAATTTCATGTCACCTTCAGTAAGTTCTAGTGCATTATTGCTTCTGATTTGTTTAATTTGAAATCCAAATTGAGTTTCAATCAAAAAATAAAAATTTTGAAAAGCATGACAAGCTTCATTCTTGTGTTTCAATAAATATGTCCAAACCATTCTAGTAATCCATAAGAGTTAAGAAAAAGTGAGCCCCAAAACTTGAAGGTGTTTGATGATAAGGTGTTAATTATTAGTACTTTTATTGTTAATTTTCCCCTTTGTCCTTACCAAATATTGTTTTAATTGTTAATATATACTTATATTTGGTATTTGACCTAAAATACAGGAGGTGAAGCAGAAAAGTGCTAAAAAGGTAGGCCTTCTTGTGAAATATTCAATACGTGGGGAGCTTCCAAAAAGATCTACAACCATGGCCCCACAATGGTGCTACAACGGAGCCCTTTTCCTGGGCTGACTAAGAGTCTTCTTCTTTGGGGGCAATTGGAGCGGACGCCGCACAGGAGTGGTAGTATTTAGATAGGAAATAGAATAGCAGAGAACAAGCACTACTTTAGCTTAGCTTTTGCACTACTTTAGCTTAGCTTTTGACTTTTCCGTCTTTGGCTTTTGGTAATAGTTCTCCTCCATGTGTCAGGAATCATAAGAAGACTAAATCATCCTCTGTAACTTTGTTTTTCTTTATTCCTTTGATCAAACTGAATTCACGCGAGCAAGGACAATGGCCGATATTGTTGCTTCAATTTTGTATGGATTTTTCGCGTCAGGGATGAACTAAATCCCTTTATCTAGTCAAGAAACAACGGAGGCTTTGGTTTACCTAAAAATTGTGAGATCGATTTAATTTTATCTTTTACTCTTATTTATTGGTATTTGCATATTTCCTGATTGCAGTGTTTATGGTTATTTAATTAATTAATTGTCTTGGATTTGGATAATGAGTTGACTTAATAATCTATTGTCAATTAGAGCATTAAATCCGTAATTGTTTAATTGCCCTAATATAGTGACAACTGGCATGATTAGATTTGTACCAAAGGAATACGCAGGCTAATCTAAAATAACCCTGGTAATGCATTATTTGATTAGAATAGAGCTCCTCTAATACGTAAGGCATTGGGGAATTAAATCTTACGGGCGTACCTAAGATTATTTCTCAATTAGAGCAGTGATTAACGGACGTACCTTAATCACTGACACAGTAAGGAGGGGTTGACTGTCATCGCTTGTTTGGCAGTTATAACCTATTTATTAGTAAATAATTGGAATTGCCTTTGCATCGATGATCAATTAGGTAAACCATTGCTGAAGTTATTTCTTGGTTATACCTTTAATTATTATTACTCTAATTTTAGTGATTGTCATTATTTATACAAAAATACCCCCTTGTTATTGTGGATTTGAAAGAAACGAATCTTCCCCAGTCCCTGAGGATACGACCCTACTTGCCATGTTTACAAATCAATAATTTTTTGTGAATAAACAATCCCATTCTGGTATATTGGGTTAAGCAAACTCTTCGGGAACAGGGTGAATCAAGTAACCTATTGCACACCTAGAGTCCCAACTCCAGTACTCAGAATTGGGTTTTGATTATTTTAATTGGCAACTAGGTTTATTTTTATTATTACACAGGCATCGACAACATATCATTTGATAAGCTCCCCATATATCAATATGAACCAAATGAAAAAGAGTCACAGATTTATTAATGCTTGGAGAAAAAACTTGT
The DNA here is from genome assembly GCF_003713205.1 of Coffea eugenioides. Taxonomy (NCBI): domain Eukaryota; kingdom Viridiplantae; phylum Streptophyta; class Magnoliopsida; order Gentianales; family Rubiaceae; genus Coffea; species Coffea eugenioides. Next base: position 45,035 of record NW_020864234.1, read on the forward strand.
CTAGAAGCCTTTGCCAAAAGGTACACAGTACATTCTTGGCAAATTTTATCAAAACTAATATGAGAAAAGTTGGGTATTGATGCCAATCGGTCGTGTGAAGGATGTCCTAACCTTTGATGCTAGAGAACAGCGGATCCTGAAACTGTATTAACTTTGCCATGATGAGACTTAGCATAGTCTGTGGTGAAGTAGTAAAGACCATCCCATTTCTTACCTACCCCAATCAGTTTCCTCGAGCATAGGTTCTGAACAACACAAAAATCAGGAAAAAATAGGGCAACACAATTGTGTTCTTTGGTGAGACGACTGACAGAAATAAGATTACAATGAAAATTTGGAGCATGCAAAATATTATGCAAAGTAATCAGGGAGTTCAACTGAGCCAGAGCCAGAATTTCTGTCACTATTCAATAATGACAAAAGTTGCTCATACCGTACAGCTATCAAACCACTAACTAAAGTAGTGGAAATGGAAGAATTTGTTATATCATCTAAGCATACATTTGCAGCGGTGGGATTTTTCCTTGAAGACTACCAATTATTCGGATACCCTATAAGCTCCCAACACCTATCTATTGTATGGCCAGCCTTATTACAATGATCAAATCGTACTTTGGGCTATTTCGAAGATTGATTTCCATTCTGACGTGGTTGGCCTTGTTGTCGCCGAACATGAAGCATCTCAAAACCGTATTGAGATGGTTGCGTCTAACAAAACTAGATCATGGCTGCTGCTGCTGTTGCTGAACATAGAAAGCTCCTGCCCCATCAGAATCTTGCAGACCAAGAAGACTCAGTTGCTTCTCTTCTATCTTAACCATGTTGAATATATGATTAAGTGAAGCAAAAGGCTCAGTTGCCAATATTTGAGATCGAATGGTTTAAAATTTTCATCCAATCCCATCAAAAATTGGTGTGAGCACTCTTTATCCCTTTCAGCAAGCCATTCTTTCAATCCCCCACATGAGCAATTTGGAAGGTTTGAATAGGCACTCAACTCATCCCATAAGGCTTCAAGTTTGGAGTAAAAGATGGTCACCGAAGCTGTTCCTTGAGTAGACAAAGCAATGCCCTTTCTTATTTCATAGATTCTGGGTTCATTGCTTTGACCAAAATGTTCTTCCAAATCTACCCAAAGTTCCCTAGCCAAGTCATGATAAGTGATCGAATCCTGCAGATCCAGACTAATTGAATTGATAAGCCAAGAAAGAATTAGCCCATCACATTTACTCCAAAGCAATGCTTCACGGCTTCCAACTTTCGGTTGCAGCAATTCTCTATTCACAAATGGGATTTTATTTTTTCTTCTCAAAGAATTCAAAATATTTCGTTTCCACCATTGATAATTGTCACTGTCAAGCAACGTTGGGACTAACGAAGCATTGGTGTAATCGACAGAAGTCAAAAAATATAGGGAACTTGGATCACAGAACAAATCATCAGTCGAGGAATATCCTGGATTCTATGATTTGATTTGCTCCGCCATTATTCCAAGAACATAACAAGAAGAAACAAAAAAAAATCAAAATATGGAGAGAAAAACAGGAAGGATCATTGCTCTGATACCATGACAAAAGGTGTCAATCTTATTCATAGAAAAAACTAGTAAGTGCAATGTACAACTGAAAGTTTATAGAAAAATAAATAGCAGACTTCTAGCCTAACGTATGTACTGGAATACTACACTAATTCTATTATTATCATACAACTAGCTTTATATAAGAATACAAAAACTAATTCTATCTTAATCGTATAGTTGTTACAAGAGATAACAAGATAAGGAATAAGGACGAGGAACGCTAACAGGTTTTTATGTTCTCGCATGAGTTGAGTGAGAAAACCCAACGGTGGATACAAGTAGCCAAGATTTGCGTAGGCACCATTTTTGTAATAGAGAAGTGTTTCTATGAGAAAATTTTTAGAGACCTGGATTATCTGAGGATTCTGCTACTAACGTTTTTGTGCTCATAATAGAAGGGGCTGCTGCCAAGTTGCTTGACTTCCAGACTCTATATTAGCTAGTCACCCATTGCCCTAGTGACCAGATATTTTGTTGCCCTTATATCATGAACTAACCAATCTAATTCCACATCTGATGGCATATTTTGACCAAGATGCATGCCCAGCGAAAGCCATCTGCAATTTTGCCGCTAAGATTACGCTCGACTAAAACAACAAATGACAAATAACCTTTCTGCTACAGAGAAACAAGTCATGAACACGACAAGATTTGACTTTGCCGTCTGACCTCCTTTTGGCAACTGTTATTAAGCTTCTTCCAATAAGATCTGTTAAGTAATCCTCCGCAAGATCCTTCAAGCTCTTTAAACCTTTCTCCTGGATAAACCCTTTAAAGGAAATTAAACCAATCTATTTTAATATTTAGTTTCCTAATTCTTTTTGGTGTTTTATTTGTTTAGCTTCTATATTAGATTAGGAAATCTAAAATCAGTTTCCAAGTAAGTTTTGGTTTACAATTGTATTTGTCTTAGGAAGTTTTAGAATTTATAAATACTATCAATCTTGTAAGTTATTACTTGGAAATTTGAGTTGAATCCAGAGAGTGGGTTTGAGATAAAGTTGTTGAAATATTAGTGTGGCCTACATGACCACATGATATCGTTTCAATATTCAATTGTTATCTCACTAGCTCATGAGATAAGTAACCACATGAATAGGTTTATGTTGATAGTTTTAGAATCCTAAAGATAGACAAATTGGAGGAAGTAAGGGATTCCATATTCGTTGTATATAGATGTATTATATGTGATATTTTATATGATAATTACAGTGATTATTAAGCTATATCTTATCATAATAAAGTATCATATATCTGAAGAAATTAGAGTCTATCACAATTCTATGATGGGAGGGATTGTGACTCTATAAACACTCTAGGGCTCCTAGTCCCTCTGACCACTCTGACATTCGTTATTTTTCACCCATCACTACAATAACATAATAGAGAGTTAGGTGAGGGAAGGCTAGACAGTAAAGGTTTATAGTTTATAACCTTGGTGATTGGAAGGCTTGCTGAAGGGCTGTGAAATTCTTCTCCAAAAAATGTCTTCAATATCTCAAGGTATGTTAATCTAGAATTTATTTCTTAATTTTAATTTGCAAATCATACTAAAGATCCCGCTCTTTATGTCTAACATTTGGTATCAGAGCCAGGTTAAAGTTTATGACTTGTAAATTAATTATGTCACACTTAATTCTAATTTATTTTGTCGATAAAATTTAAGACAAAATTCTTAAGAGTTCAAGAATCTGGTTCATTGTCTCAAGTACCACATCCGCATATGACGGCCTTGATTCTGTTCCTTAACGATTTCCACTAGTTGTTATAGAAAGGTGATAGTTAAGTGTTTTTATTAATCATATATATATGCTTATTATGAATCCCATGATTGATTGTATGCTTGGTTCATGATTAATCATGATTATATATATATATATATATGATTGATTATATTATATATATATATGATTGATTGTATGCTCGGTACATGATTGTTTGTATGCTCGGTTCATATATATCTACTTATATGCTTATTATTAATCATGATTGATTGATTGCAAGAAATCAATGAGGGTTAGATATATGCTCGGTTAGTACCCAAGATATTCTACTAATGATTCTGAATGTAACCATATTATGTGCATCTTAATTTCTATGCCATAAAGGGTTTTGTGTATTAAAATAAAATTTGAATGGGTAAATTGTACTTGATTTGAAACACCATTTGTAAGGAATTATATCACTGATAAATTTGTTCTTTTGCAATAGCCTCAATGTTCACGCTTGAATTATGTTGGCTGATTGCATAAATGATTGCATACTACCTTGATGGTTGCATAGTTTATGTCATGGTGTACCATTTTCTTTTAACCCAAATTAGTTAGTGCATATTTACTATTAGCAATAGCCTCAATGTTCACACTTCAATTATGCTGGCTGATTCCATAAATGATTGCATACTACCTTAATGGTTGCATAGTTTATGTCATGGTGTACTATTTTCTTTTAACCCAAATTAGTTAGTGCATATATACTATTACCTTTGTTTTCATGGTGTCCGTTAATTGATATGTGCACAATTTTGGGAAGAAAAGTTTTGTGCTAATATTAAGAATTACAATTTCATGAAAGGCTCAAATTTTAACAAAGCGTATATAAATGCATATTTAAGCAATTTGAGACAAAGGTGTTCTTAAGAATGGTTCATGGATATTTAAGTTAGCATATATTAAACCAATGCAATCGTGTTCTTGGGCCCTAAAGTTCAATAACCTGTATAAACATGATAGTTGCCACCAAAGTGGCCTAATTGATATACAGTTTATGTAAAGGTTATATATATCTATTTTGTATTATGCTATAGTTATTAAAATTTGCCCAAAGGTATTTTAATTTATATAGTCATGAGGAGTTATTATATTACCCAAAGGCATATGATATCTCTGTTAAAGTTGTAAGTGAATAATTGTTATCACTTAATGAGTGAATTGTTAGCATGTCATTATTCTGACCCAAAGGTAGAATACGATGATGCACTTGATTACTCCGTATATATTTATCTCATGGCTTGACTTGTATTTATAGCCATTACTCCAGCTTCAGTTTCAAGAATTGCAGCTAACATTCCGGAGTTGAATGGGTCCAATTTTTCTGATTGGCAAGACCAAGTGCTTATTACCTTGGGTTGCCTAGACTTGGACCTATGCCTCCATATTGATGAGCCTGTGCAACATACTTTTGAAAGCACCAAACGGGAAAGGATCCTGTATGAGAATTGGGAGCGTTCCAACCGACTAAGCCTAATGATTGTTAAGAGTAAAATTGCAAAACATATAAGGAAGTCAATTCCTGACTCTGGTAGGGCTCGTGTGTTTTTGGCATCGGTTGAGCAGCAATTTCAGACATCGGACAAAGCTTTGGTAGGTACTCTTATGGCTACTTTGACAACTAAGAAATATAATGGGGTAAGTGGTGTTTGTGAACACATCATGGAACTGAACAATATTGCTGAACAACTTAAGGGTATGGATATGACTATTTCTGAGTACTTTTTGGTACAATTCATCCTTAACTCTTTTCCTCCACAATTTGGTCCTTTCAAGATCAATTATAATACACAAAAGGATAAGTGGAATGTTTTTCAACTTATCTCTATGTGTCACGAAGAGGAAGAGAGGTTGAAAAGAGAAGGATTGCAGACTCAGGCTGTGCATTTGGTATCACAAGGTCATAATGCAAATAGACCTAAAAGGCACAAAAGGAAGTATCCTAAGGCACCAAATAAAGAGGCATCCAACCATAAAGGTTTTGGTGGGCAATGCCATTTTTGCAAGAAGAAGGGACATATGCAGAAAGATTGCGAAAAACGCAAGGCATGGTTTCAAAAGAAGGGCAATTTCCTTTCATTTGTTGGTTTTGAAACCAATTTAGTTGATGTTCCTTCTAATACTTGGTGGCTTGACTCTGGTGCAACTATTCACATTTCTAATAGTATGCAGGGATACCTTACAACCCGCCAACCAATGACAAGGGAAAAGACAATACTAATGGGGAACAAGATAGGGGTAAAAGTTGAAGCCATTAGAACCTATAGACTTTTTCTACATTCTGGCATTTTACTAGATCTACCAAACACTTGCTATGTTCCTAATTTTTCTAGAAATTTGATTTCTTTATCCCGTCTTGATTTAGACGGCTATAAATTTCAGTTTGGGGATCAGAATTTTTCTCTGTCTAAAAATAATAGTTTTGTTGGCAGTGGTTTTTTAGTTGATGGATTATATAAAATAAATCTTGATCCTATTTTTTCACAATCTCTTTCCTTGCATATGAATGTTAATGTTTGCACCAAACGCAGTCGTAATAATGAAACTTCATCATTGTTGTGGCATAAATGTTTAGGTCATATATATAATGACCGACTTAAGCGACTTGTAAAAGATTGAGTTTTACCAACTCTTGATTTTACAAATTTTGGTACTTGTATAGATTGCATTAAGGATAAGCAAACTAAAAGTACTAAGAAAAATGCCATTAGAAGTTTAGGGCTGCTTGAAGTGATACACACAATATTTGTGGTCCATTTCCTCCTTGCATAAGTGGTGAAAAATACTTTATCACTTTTACTGATGACTTCTCACGTTATGGCTATCTCTATATAATTAAGGAAAAATCCGATACTTTGAGTATGTTTCAAATTTTCAAGGCAGAGGTTGAAAATCAATTAGATAGAAAAATAAGAGTTGTGAGATCTGATAGGAGTGGTGAGTATTATGGAAAATATGATGAAACTGGTCGTAATTTAGGACCATTTGCTAGATTTCTTCAAGATAATGGAATTATTGCTCAATATACAATGCCTGGGATGCCATAGCAGAATGGTGTAGCTGAAAGGCGTAATCGAACCTTATTAGATATGGTTCGAAATATGGTTAGTGACACAACTCTTCCTGAGTTTTTGTGGAGTGAAGCCTTGAGGACCGCCCTATATATTTTAAACAAAGTTCCTACCAAAGCTGTTTCTAAAACCCTTTATGAATTATGGGTTGGTAGGAAACCAAGTTTAAACCATATACATGTTTGGGGTTGTCCTGCTGAAACAAGGTTTTATAATCCACATGAAAGAAAATTGGATCCAAGGACCATTAGTTGCTATTTTATTGGTTATCCAGAAAGGTCCAAAGGATATCGATTTTATTATCCTAATCATTACAATAGAATAATGGAATCGAATAATGCTAAATTTCTTGAAAATGAGAATTTTAGTGGGAGTCGTGATAAAAGAGATATGGTGTTAATTCCAGAATCAAAGAAAATTTCTGAAACATCGCATCCTAATGGTGATAACGATACCATTATTCTCATAGATACACAGTCTGATGATCATCAGATTCTACGAAGGTCAAAAAGAACAAAGACCAATGCGGTTTCAAATGACTATTTAGTGTATCTGCGAGAACAAAATGGCCAAAGTGTTGATGATGATCCATTGACGTTTTTACAAGCCATAAGTTGTAGTGAATCAAATGAATGGATGGATGCTATGAAAAGTGAAATGGCATCTATGCAGGCTAATCAAGTTTGGGAACTGGTTGAATTACCTAAGGGTGTCGTACCTACTCAATGTAAATGGGTATTTAAGACCAAACGAGACTCAAAAGGTAATAATGACCGTTATAAAGCCCGACTAGTGGCTAAAGGATTCACTCAAAGAGAAAGAATAGATTATAATGAAACCTTCTCTCCAGTATCCAAAAAGGATTCTTTCCGTATACTTATGGCCCTTGTAGCTCATTATGATTTAGAACTATATCAAATGGATATAAAAACGGCTTTCTTGAATGGAAATCTAGATGAAGAAATTTACATGCAACAACCCGAAGGGTTTAAGGAGGAAGGCAAAGAGCAATTAGTATGTAAACTCAAAAAATCAATATATGGACTTAAACAAGCATCCCGTCAATGGTATCTTAAATTTCATGATACCATTACATCCTTTGGATTTCAAGAAAATAAACTTGATGATTGTGTATATCTAAAGGTTAGTGGGAGTAAGTTCATATTTTTGATCTTGTATGTTGATGACATATTACTTGCTACTAATGCGTTAAGTTTATTGCATGAAACTAAAAGCTTTCTTTCTAAGAACTTTGAAATGAAAGATATGACAAATGCATCTTTTGTGCTTGGCATTGAGATTCATAGGGATAGGTCCAAGAAAATTCTTGGTTTATCTCAAAGATCTTATATAACGAAAGTTCTTGAAAGATTTCAAATGCAAAACTGTTCAGCAACTCCATGTCCCATTATTAAATGTGATAAATTGAGTCAAAATCAATGTCCGCAGAATGATCTTGAGCGATATAAAATGGAAACAGTACCATATGCCTCAGCTGTAGGAAGTTTGATGTATGCTCAAACTTGTACATGCCCAAATATTAGTTTTGCTGTTGGAATGTTTGGTAGATTTCCAAGTAATCTGGGATTTGATCACTGGATCGCAGCTAAAAAGGTGATGCGATATCTTCAGGGTACCAAAAATTTAATGCTCACCTATAAGCATAGTGATCAGTTTGAAATTGTTGGGTACTTGGATTCGGATTTTATGGGATGTATTGATAGCATGAAATCTACTTCTGGATATGTTTTTATGCTCGCTGGTGGAGCTGTATCATGCAAAAGTGCAAAACAAACTATAACTGCTTCTTCCACAATGGAAGCAGAATTTATAGCTTGTCATGAAGCTACTTCTCAAGCCATTTGGTTGCGAAATTTTATTGAAGGTCTTCAAATTATGGACTCTATATCCCGACCTATTATGGTATATTGTGATAATTCTGCTGTTGTATTTTTCTCGAAAAATAACAAGTGCTCTAGCAAATCTAAGCACATTGAATTAAAATTTCATGTTGTTCGAGAAAGAATTCAACAGCAAAAAGTGTCCATGGAGCATATAAACATTGATTTGAAGCTTGCAGACCCATTAACGAAAGCATTGGCGCTGTAGACACCAAATTTTTTATTTTTTAACTTTATTGGTTTAATTAATTTAATTTTGCTTTATTTGTTTCAATTCTAGGGTTTTTATTTTTATTTTATTTTATTTTGTTCTAGTTCATTTTTATTTTATTATCTATTTATTTTTGTCTTCATACTAAATTTCAAAAAAAGGGAAAAATGAAAAATACAAAAATACAAAAACAATGTGTGAAATAGGTGGAAGTTTGCATGTTAGACAAGTGGAGATAGGCAATAGGGACAAGTGTCCATTTTTGTATTTGACAACACCTCACCTAGATGGTGAGGTGTCTAGACACTTGTAGGTTGAGGATTTGAAAACCAAAAAAGGAAAAAGGCAGTGAAAATAACGAAAAAAGGGGGCGGCTAAGAAAAAGGACGGGGATAGGGTTGGCGAGGAGGGGAGCAACGGAGAGAGGGAAGCGACAGACCGAAAGAGCTTCGGCTGAAAGAACAAAACAGAGGGAAAGAAAGGGGCGGAGGACGGGGAGCAAAAAGAAAAGAGACCGAGAGAGTTGAGAGAAAAGGGGGAAAATCTGGAAATTGGGAGAGAATTCGGAGGGGGTAAGAAGATAGCTACGGAGAAACAAAGGAAAAACAGAGGAAGGAGAGGAAAAGCAACAAAAAGAAAAACAGGGGAAGCTACGGGGGCTTGGGGAAAAAGGGCGGCGGGCTAAGAAAAATTGGAAGGCTTCGGAGTTGAGAGTAGAGAAAGGGAGAGCTGGGATTGACGGGCTGGAGATAGCAAAAGACTAAGAAAAATGGCAGCAGCAGCAGCGCCACCGCCTTCCTCCCCTGCTGCCATTCCCGAGACCATCGTTCCAGGAACCGCCGCCGCTCATAGCCGCCACCACCTCACCGATTCCGCCGTCATTGCCTGCAGATTTTCACCGAACAAGAGCACTTGCAAACGCTGGAAATCCCAGGCATGTCTCTTGTGAATTTGTTATTGCCATTTTCCTGGGGATTGTCTATAATTTTCTGATCGTATATGTTTTCATGGTTGATTGGAATGCAATCTGTGTTCTTTGATAAATTTTGGGGATTGATTAACTTCAATTGAGAAAGGAATTGGCGAAATCTTCTAATGCCCCTAACCTGTTTGATAAAATGCCCGACTAAAAATTCTCCTTGAAGAATGATTGACCTGTGTTTTTGCGTGGAAAAGAAATGAACGGAGAGCAAGATTCGATGTTTGTCATGTTTTTTTTCATGGAAGAAAATAGAGTCTTGGAAGGTTCTGACGTGCTCACTTTTACATCTTTCTGCTTTATTTTTTCTTTTTGTATGAACCCGAATTAATGTCCTGAAAGTGATGTTAGGAGAGGGTGTTGTGAATTTCATTGTCTGATTGAGAATGCTTGGAATTGAAACTAAATTTCTGACGTTGCTGATCGAAAGAAAGCTGAATTGTGGTCTGATGTTAAGCTCATTTGGAGGAGATGATTAATTACAACTCCCGTCCCCAGTTTTCCCTTTCTTCGTTATGATTTAACTCCAGATTTTTTAGAATTTCGTAATTTGCCCCAAAATTGTTATAATATCTTCAACCAGGTCCCTAATTTGAGTGCACTTGACCCTTTAGTTTGTATATAATACTCCTGTGGCCCAAAACTTGGAAAATCCAATTAATTTCACCCTGTTTAAGTTTAATCCTCTTTTTATATGTTTTGTGTGACTTTTTTCTGGTAGAATAATTATGAGATTTTGTGATATAATTAGGTCCTAACAGTTTCTAGTTATCTCATTATCATGTTGGGTTTAATAAAATTAGATGAGAGTTGGATTAGGTTTATTTTAATTGGGTTTTGATTGTGGGTTTATCCATTTTTGAGTGGGTCTTGGTTGTTTGACTTCTGGGCTTGTACTTTGGGTTTGAGAGATAAAGCCCATATATTTTAGTTGGGGTTTTGCTTGGACTTAATATGGGCTAAAACCGTCTGTTTTGCTTGGGTTTCGGTTGGGCTAGGAGGGTTTCGGCCCAAACAAAAAAGAAAAGGGCCCAATGGCCTGTTAAGTCAAGAAGCCTGATGATGAAATTTCATTCCAGTGCCCTAACTTTTGGATATTTGCACTATGGCCCTACAAACTTTCAATTTCTTTCAATTAGGTCCTTAACTGAATTGTAAATAGGCCCCTAAACTTTTTTTTCCTTTAATTTTGGGCCCAAAACTTTATTAATTCTTGCAATTAAGTCCCTTCTTGTTGGAATTTCTTAAATGTGGTTGTTTATATGGTTTAATCAATTCAATTTCATGTTTATTTTTATCTTTTGTGATTATTTGTTATCTAAAGTGATGCCTTGACCCTTTCTTTGTTTTTTGGAGGGTAAATAAGTAAATTTGTGTCACTAGGGTCCCGACTCAAGGGAGGTACACTCTATCCCTTATTTTGACTTTATTTGATCCTATTTGTCCCTATGTGACTTTACGTGCTTAATTGCATGCCTTTTGAATGTCTTTATTTTATTTGTTTATTTATTCGCTTTATTTTAGTATATTTATTTTGGTTCAATTTTGGTTATTGGAAAGGCACTTGAATGCCAAAGTTGTAATAGCTAGGTTGTTTTATTTATTTTTATTTCGTTTCCCCTCTTAGATTGTAGTAGGCTTCCCCCTGAATGTAATAGATAGGGATTTATTCGTTTTATTTTTGCTGTGTGTGATTTGCATGCCTATGTGCTATGTGTTACCGCTTTATTAGGACGTGCATCTAGATATCATGCCTATGTGCTATGTGTCTTATGTGACAGCCCCACCTTCCCCTAAGGCGAACCAAAGGGGTTAGCGGACTGCCTGCCCAGCTCTCGCCAAGACTAACGAGCAGTTACACGCGATCTAAAACGTTTCGGGAAAGTAAAAGCGCGCTCGGACAAGCCACAAGTATCAAAATAACCAAATAAAAAAACGAAAACGATGAATAGTGCCTGAAACAGGGGAATCCGGCCGGAATTTGGCCGGATTAGCGGCCGGATTCTTGGTCGGATACTGTCCAGTGGCTAACTTCCGGATTCAAAATTTTCCCCAAGCAATCCGGCCGACAATCCGGCTAGTTTCTGGCCGGATTCAGTCCAGTGCTCTTCGGTCAAAAATTTTTCTTTTGCCGTTTGAAAGCCGAATTGTTCCGAAGTCCAACCAAACATCAACCAAACATGAATACATTGAAATTCAACATTTACAACCATATTGGCATGTCAAAAGCTATTCATCATGGATACACATGTTCGGTTTGCCAATCAAAAGATGAACCCAATACACATTAGGGTTTCATGCAAAGAGCTACTCAAAATAGACATATACATGGCTCAATTTGGCAACCAACAAGTATGATCTTCCAAAAATGATCATTTTCCTGTAAGGAAAACAAATGGAACGGAGTGAGCTAACGCCCAGTGAGTTACTACTACATAAGCATCCAAGATCACATAAGCATAACTGTTCATTTCAAGAATGCAAATAAGAAGCAAAACAAATCGGTAAAAGGATACGGACGGCTCTCAAGAGCCCATTTCCACGCTTACATTCTTGATCCAACTTCATTGACCCTCCGTCAACGTTAAAAGTACCAAACCGTAGACCTCACTTCACTTCCATTCCTTCCACCCAACATACCCCAACCGAGCTCGTACTCCAAGCAGTAGCTTTAGGTGATACTCGAGTACACCGGAACCAAGGGTCTCAATACCACAAGATTCCCATTTCAGTCCCCGTGGCTAGTCAATTTTTACGACCAAGCCTTCGCTGGCTCGATTCAAGTGACTACCAACGGGGTCGAGCTCAGTAATACAGTAGGGCCGTTGGATACTCGTCCAACCGACACCCAAACAATATCCCATGAATGGAATCCAATAACTCATATAGCAAGTACAGTAATACAGTGAAACAGTAAGCAGTCATTCACAAGAATAAAAGGAATGAGGGCGGTCAAGTACACCCTCACCCTAATCATTCCCAATAGCCAAACAAGCCTTCAAGGCATCACAATCACATATAACAAAGCCACATTATAAACATCCAAGTGAGTAGTATACTCACCACTCACGTAGGTGAGGTTTCATGCACCGTCGTCAAAAGTACGTCGTGCACTAACGTCACGCCCTAAAACACGTAAACAAATACCATGAGACTCGATAACGAGTCATAAAGCCATGCCAATCACAACCCCAATAGGGTTTCATATGCATATATAAGCATAATAGCAAACCAGAAATTTCAGCAATGCGCAAACTTGACCTCAACAAAAAATAGTTTTCGTCCTCCTTTTGCGGTAATGGCACAAAATGCTCTACGCTTATCGGACGAGGGTGTAAGACCCACCATCTCGAAGCTAAAAGACAGGGCTACAACAATGTAGAAGGCCACTCAGGCCAAATCCTAGCACAACTAGGTCAAAAATGCAGAATACCAAACCAGAACCGTAATTGCAGGTTTACAATTCACACTATGTTGTAATCAGTCCAACTCAGTCTATACAGGTCCAAATGCATTGATTCCAAAGGCATACGATAGCTAAGACATCAAGCTACATTTAATCAGAAGACACCAACATCAAAATCCCAAGAAATTCCAGTCAAAACAGACGATTACAAGCGCAGTTCGCACATTCTGATCAACCCAGAACAGCAACAGTAAAATTGACATATCTCATTCTACACTACTCCAAATGCCCTGAAATTTTATAGGAACCTCAAACACATCAATACCTACAACTTTCATGTTTTAAGCAAAGGCCAATTCGGCCTCTAACCATATGATCCAAAACCGGACAGAAAGGGGGTTATGAAACCCTAACTTCCTCAAATTCCTTCCAAACCCAAAATTGGTTGCAATTTCCTATCATTTACATCCACTAAAGTCATTACCCCTCATTACCAACCATCATAAATAACCACAACCTCATGATCACATTAAACCAGAAAATTCATCAATAAAATAAAAACTTCACCATATCATCCAAAAGCAAGAAATAAATCACAAATTTCAGCACTTTAGCCACCATTAGGCACAAATTAAACATCATTAAGTGTAGGAGGAAGTGTAAACACCACTTACCTAGTAAACAAGAGAGAGGGAGTTGTAGAACACCTTAGCTTCCTTAAAAACTTCACCAAAGAACTTACTAGCACCTAATGGAGAAGTTTTATGGAGTAGAAACAAAATCAAATGGTTGGATTATTGGATTGGAGCAAGAGGAAATCAAGATGTTGAAGAGTTTTTCTTCCTTTCTTCCTTAAGGTTGGCCGGCCATAAGAGCTTGAGAATGAAGCCAATCTTGGTAAAATTTGAGATATTTAATCCAATGGTAAAACATAGAATAGTAAGTCAAAAGTTACATCCACTCCCAAGGTGACACGTGTCACTTCCATAAATGCACTTCTATCCTTCTTTCCCCCTCTCACATCAATCACTTCACATTCTCTACTTATCTCTTAACACCCGATAAATTTTACACAGTATCCGAAACTTAACCTTATTGGCCGAATTTTTCCGAACTTATCGCACTAGTGGGGCCCACGTCCAAAATCTATCCGTAATTTTCAAAAACTACCCAATGCTAGAAAAATCATTTAAAAACTATAATTACTCATAAAATCCACCAAGAAAATTTTCCTAAGCCAGAAAATGCAGAAAACATGCAATTAAAGGGGAAAAACCCTAGGAAAATTATTAGGGAAATTGCGGGTTCTCACACTCTCTCCCCCTTAAAAGAATTTGGTCCTCGAAATTTCTCACCTTAACTCCCCAAAAAGGTTTGGATACTTCTTTCGCATCTCTTCCTCCACTTCCCAAGTAGCTTCCTCTATCCCATGGTTTCTCCATAGCACTTTTACTAACAGAATCTGCTTGGTTCTGAGCTCTTTGACTTTCCGGTCAAGCACTTGGACAGGTTTCTCTTCATAAGCAAGCGATTCATCTACTTCAAGCTCCTCCGGTTGTAAGACATGGGATGGGTCGGGATGATACTTCTTTAACATCGAGACATGGAACACATCGTGAACTCGAGAGAGACTGGATGGCAGTTCTAATCGATACGCGACCGCTCCTACTCTCTGCAGGATCTTGTAGGGGCCGACGTACCGCGGTTGGAGTTTCTTTCCTTTGCCCGCTGTAATACTTCGTAAGGGTGTGATCTTGAGAAATACGTGGTCTCCAACTTCAAACTCCAAGTCATTTCTTCGATTATCCGCGTAGCTCTTTTGTCGACTCTAAGCTGTTTGAAGTCGTTGCCGTATCAACTTGACCTTCTCTTGAGCCTCTTCCATCCATGGGATAGTTGCCGGGTCTAGTGCTTTCTTTTCGCCAACTTCGTCCCAGTAAATCGGCGAGCGGCATTTGCGTCCGTAGAGAGCTTCGTATGGAGCCATCTGAATCGACGAATGGAAGCTATTGTTGTACGCAAACTCTACTAAGGTCATGTGTTGATCCCAGTTGCCTCCGAAATCCAAAATGCAAGTTCGTAGCATGTCCTCGAGAGTTTGAATTGTCCGCTCTGACTGTCCATCCGTCTGAGGGTGATAGGTCGTGCTCAAATTGAGTTTAGTTCCCAGGGTTTCTTGAAACTTCTGCCAAAATCGAGATACGAATCGTGGATCCCGGTCGGAGACGATGCTCACCGGCACGCCGTGTAGCCTTACTATTTCGTCCATGTACAGTCGGGCCAACTTGTCCATGGAATACTTCATGTTCACCGGCAAGAAATGGGCCGACTTGGTTAAGCGATCAACGATCACCCAAACGGCATCGTGTCCTCTTTGCGTCCTCGGTAAACCGGAAACGAAGTCCATTGTGATATTTTTCCACTTCCACTCGGGTATTTCCAAGGGTTGTAACAGACCCGATGGTTTTTGATGCTCTGCTTTCACCTGCTGGCAAATGAGACACTTTTGCACGTACTGGGCGATTTCCCTCTTCATATTGTCCCACCAATAGGTCCCTTTCAGGTCCTGATACATCTTGCTGCTGCCCGGATGAATTGTATACTTGGACCGATGGGCTTCCTCTAGAATTTCCGTTTTCAACGATTCCTCCTTGGGTACCACTATTCGGTTTCGATATTTCAAAATGCCCTCAGGACTAAAATTGAAGTCCGTTGTTTCTCCCTTCTCCACTTTCTCTCTCCACTTCTTTACCATCAAATCTTCGTTTTGCCCTCTTTAATGCGTTCCAGTAGAGTGGAGGTCACCCTAACATTGCTAAATAGCACCTTATGGCTCCCAAGACAGGGTCTCCACTCACATACGGATTCTAATAAATCCCACTCTTTAATCATCAACCCTGCTACTTGCACCTTACGACTCAAGGCATCGGCTACCACATTTGCCTTTCCCGGATGGTAGTTGATTGTGCAGTCGTAATCTTCCAAAAATTCCATCCACCGTCGTTGCCTCATGTTCAGTTCCTTCTGGGAGAAAAGGTACCTAAGACTCTTATGATCCGAGTACACTTCAAAGGTCACCCCATATAGGTAATGCCTCCACTTTTTCAGAGCAAACACAACCGCGGCTAGTTCCAGATCGTGGGTCGGGTAATTCTGCTCGTGAAGCTTCAACTTCCTAGAGGCAAAAGAAATTACATTACGGTTCTGCATCAAAACGCACCCAAGGCCTTCTCGCGACGCATCTGCATACACCGCGAACCCGTCCACTCCATTTGGCAAGACCAGTACTGGAGCCGTGGTCAATCTTCTCTTTAATTCCTGAAAACTTGTTTCGCATCGGGCGTTCCAAATAAATCGACCATGCTTCTTTGTCAGGTCAGTTAAAGGTCCTGCTAGTTTGGAGAAATCTTTAATGAAACGTCGGTAGTACCCAGCTAGCCCTAGAAAGCTACGAATTTCCGTGGGAGTTTCTGGTCTCTTCCAATTTGTCACGGCCTCTACCTTTGCCGGGTCCACCGAAATACCTTCGTGGGAGATTACGTGCCCTAGGAATGCTACCTTCTCCAACCAAAACTCGCATTTACTAAACTTGGCGTACAACTGATGTTCCCTTAACGTCTGCAACACCACTCTCAAATGCTCCTCATGCTCCTCGCGTGTCTTAGAGTAGACCAAAATGTCATCAATGAACACAACGACAAATCGGTCTAGATAGGGTTTGAAAACCCTATGCATTAGGTCCATAAAGGCGGCGGGAGCATTGGTCAGTCCAAAGGGCATAACGGCAAACTCGAAATGCCCATATCTCGAGTTGAATGAAGTTTTCGGTATATCCTCCTTTCTAATCAACAACTGATAATATCCTTGTCGGAGGTCCAACTTGGAGAAGACCACTGCTCCTTGCAGCTGGTCGAACAACTCGTCGATGTGGGGCAGTGGATATTTATTCTTGATCGTAACATTGTTCAGGCCCCGGTAGTCAATACACATCCTCATGGTTCCGTCATTTTTCTTCACAAATAGGACAGGAGCTCCCCAAGGAGACCCACTCTCATGAATGAATCCCCGCTCCAAAAGATCTTGTAATTGCAACTTAAGCTCCTTAAGTTCTGCAGGCGCCATTCGGTAAGGGGTTTTTGAGATAGGTGAGGTTCCAGGTAACAGATCTATTTGGAATTCTATCTCCCGTTCTGGAGGTAAAGCTACTAACTCATCAGGAAATACATCCGAAAATTCCCTCACTACGGCCACGTCTTCCACTTTTAACTTATCCGTAGGGGTGTTAATCAAAAAGGCCAAAAATCCTTGCGCCCCTCTACTTATCAGTTTCCTAGCTCGAATGCCCGAAATTAAAGCAGATGAGGCTAACCTACCCCTTATATCCAACCTTAAGGTTGCCTCGCCAGGAATGCGAAATTCTACCACCTTCGTTTTACAATCCAGTTGAGCGTTATATCTGGCTAGCCAGTCCATACCCAGAATCACGTCGTACCCCTTAATGGACAAGCTTATCAGGTCTCCTAAGAATCTCTTTTCACCTACCCATACATCACAATCCCTATAAACCATACTAGTCACCAAACGTTGATTTCCCGTGGGTGTACTAACTTCTAGGTCATATGGTAAACTAGCAGGTTTTATATCGATGCCACACATGAAATCAGGGTTAACAAACGAATGAGTGGCACCAGGATCAATTAAAACTTTGGCAAAGCGGTGGAAAATAGGGATCGTACCTTCTACGACCTCTGAAGACTCTGGGACCTGATGGGGCTCTAAGGAGTACACCCTAGCTGGCACTTTCGGTTTGGACCCATCTCCCTTCGCTGGTCCAGTATTGGTCCTCGGCGGTGGTTGGCTTCCATTTCCATCTTGTTTCAGGACCGGGCAAGTAGCCAATTGGTGGTCCGCGTTTCCACATCACAGACATTTACCCTGTTTCCTCCAGCAGTTATCTTCGGTGTGGTTTGGCTTCCCGCAATGCCCGCAGGGGACCGCGAGGTGCTGAAGCCGAGCCACTCTGAGCATTTCCCCTTGGTCCTCGCCCAGCTTGGCTACCTCTGAATGGAGTCCCTCTACCTGCACCAGATTGTCGACCACCTCCCGTTCCTCGTCCAAATTTAGCGGGAGTGCTCTTCTCACCCTGTCCAGAACTACTCCCAGGAAAGCCACGCTTTTTCGCCTGGAAGTTCCGGACCTGCAACCGTGCACTTTCAACTCGTTGAGCCTTTTCTACAACCTCGCTAAACGCAGTGATTTGAGCCACCTCGAGGTCTTTCTGAATCTCAACATTCAAACCCTGAATAAAGCACCGAATCCGTCGTTGTTCCGTCATGATTAACTCAGGCGCAAACTTGGACAGGCGGGTGAATTGACTCTCATATTCCGCCACAGTTTGAGCCCCTTGGCGGAGCCTAATAAACTCGTCCTCCTTCCTCTCCTGGACTAGAGGAGGAAAGAACTTCGCATTAAACTCTCGAATAAAGTTCACCCAAGTCCTGGGCGTCTGCTCCCGTTCCCATTTCTGTCGGATCACGTTCCACCAGGAACGGGCCGCCCCCTCAAGCTGGAACACGGCAAACGTCACCTGCCGTTCGTCAGGGTAGTGTAAGGCTGCAAATATATCAACCATCTTTTCAAGCCATCTTTCGACAAC